>NW_026131817.1:17500-67061 GCF_903995435.1 Acomys russatus | reverse complement strand
ATTATTATTATTATTTATTAATTTCGGTGCTGGCATTTTCTTATTTCTTGATATCTGATGGACTTGGATTTTTTATTTTTCAAATTCTTTATTTGCATTATTTAGTTTTTTGTGTACTTTCTGATTTTTTGTATATGCACTTAGATCATAATCTTCCTTCTTAGAATTGCTTTTACTATGTCCTAGATTTTATTGTTTGTGTTTTAATTTTCATTCAGTTCCAGTCATGCTTTTATTTCCTCATTCATTTCTTTTTTGATCCTTTTATATTTCAGTAATTATCTATTTAATCTTTGAGTTTACAAACTTACTAAAGTTTTATTTACAGTTGATTGTAGTGTTTTTAACTACTATGTACCATAAGGTTTTTTCATTTTATTCCTGTCTATTTGAGGTTCTCTGTGCTTTTTAAAATCTGTATGGGTATGCCTTTTGTTATTTTGCAGAGTATTTTTCCATGATCTTGCTGAAGATTTGGCCTGCACCAATGATATAAAACTCTTATCTCTCATCTATTCTTATAGTTCAAAGTGTTAGTTAATAATGTTACATATTTTATTCATTTCCTTTACTGAACTTCATTTATTTCATGTTCTTTGCTTATATCTAAATACCTTCAAGTTATACTTAATTTATTTTACTGGTAAAGCTTTCTCATGAATTTTCTAATTTGGATACTGAATTTTTAAATTCCATCATAATTTAGCTTGCCTTTTCTCAATGTTTCTTTTCCTTAAATTCAATTTTTAAGTTCTGAATTATATTCACAATTTAACTTAGCCACATATTTGTATATTTATGGTCATTATTTTAGCATTTATTGTTGAATGCTTTGATTAAATGAAGTTATTTTTTTATTATTTAGGCCTTCTTTGAGTTCTTCGATAATATTTAGGATTCCTCCTTTAAATTTCATATCCTGCAGTTCATCTAAGTGGTTCACGTTAGAGACTTGTGCTTTTATGGAAGAAATGATGTCTTGACACTTCATGTTAGTTTTGTTTTTGAGATTTGACATAGGAATGTGAAATTTTTTCTTTAGCTGTGTATTTGTTGTAATAATCTGTAATGTAATTCCTTCTGTTGGGTCAGAGATGACGATGCATGCTCTGATATAGAGTAGGTAAAGTTGATGAATGAACCATATAATTTGGTCCAGGAAAGAAGGTTTACAGAGCATGGGCCTGGGCCTAGGTCTTTGGGTACAGAGATGGGCAGAGAAAAGGAAGGGCGAGGAAAGAAGCTTAAGGGCACAGTGTAACTCTATCAATTTCCAAGTATAATAATGCAAGTTACTTAATGTTCCACACCTTAGAACCTGACAAATTGTTCAGGAGATATTTGCCGAAACGCTCAAGGTTACTAATTATTTTCATCTTAACATTAAAATTTTAACAAGCTAAAAAGAAAGAAACAAACAAAGAAACAAAGAAAGAACAAAAGAAAAGAAAGAAAAGAAAGAAGAAAGAAAGAAAAGAAAAAAAGAAAAAGAAAGAAAGAAAGAAAAAAAGAGAAAGAAAGAAAAAAGAAAGAGAGAGAGAAACAAAGAAACAAAGAAAGAAAGAAAAGCAGCTTTTCATAGTTGAAGCTGGCTATAAAATAAATCAGGTCGGAAGGCAACAGATACGGAGAAAGGATGATGGGTTTGGAAATGGCTACTCCTTTGGTTGAGGTCTGGGAGGAAATGAAAGAGGATATGGAGGCTCCGAAACAGAAAGAAAGGACTTCTCAACCAAAGGGTCTCAGAAACAAATACTTTTGGAAGTAAGCTTGTGGGTTTGCAGATAGTGGCAAGTGGGGGAGGGGGAAGGAAAGGAAAGATGCATCTTATTCAGCAAAAGTGATATGCAAATTTACAGCTTTCTTAATCTGTTATAAAAAAAAAGTTCCTTTTTTGTTGCCATCTTGTTTAGAATATTATTCATGGAACGTTAGTTTTGTGCAATGTTTTTCATTTGTTCATATTATTTTGGTACAATGATATTGTGTAGTTCTTTAAATAGTTGTCAATATTAATCTAAGATTGCATTGGAAGTATAAATGCCTCTTGATCATAGTGAATAGTTATTTTGACAGTTATTTGATGAGTCTTTTTGCTTGCATATTTATGAGTGATAGCTGTCCTGAATTTTCTTGAAATGCTTTTGTTTTGGATTAGGATAAAACCTTCATTATAACTTTGAGAATTTTTAAAGAAACATTCAGCCATTATTAAATCATTGTAAGATGAAGTAGAGTTAAACCTGTCAAAGTAAAAAGCTCCCTCAGTCCTCAGCAATTTTTTTTTATTATTAATTTAGTATTTTCACTATGTGTTTTTCTATACTGGCTTTTTCAGTAAAATTCAATCTTTCTAGGCTTTGTTATTCATTTAACCTGTTGCCTATTTCATTGGAATATAATTTTAGTAATAGTTCTTTTAAACCAACTTATTTCCGTAAGGTTGGTAATAGAGTCTATTGTGTAGCTTTTTCCTATGAAATTAAGCATTTCTCGCTCAAAGGAGGAAGGAGGATCATAGGAATGAATGAAGCAGGGACTGCAATTAGATGGTATAAATAACGTAAATACAGAACTCATGCATGGAATTCTCAAAAAAGAAATGAATGAAAGAACTACGGAGACTTACATTGGTTAGAAAGTGCAGCCAGTTCAGTTAACAAGACCCCTTCCCAAAGTTAAGTAGGTAATAATTAATCCTAGTGAAAGGCGACTTTCCAATGGGATTTGCTTAAAATTGGATAGGGAACACCATGGCAGCTTTCTTGAGTTATCACTCATGCTGGGGTGAGCACTTCAGTATTGCAACAAACTTTAAATAACCCACGCTCTTGTAAACATTCACTTATGTTCCTATACGTGACATTAATGAACTGATTCAGAGAGCCAGAATTAGTTAGAATCACTTCTTTTGTCAATTCTGTTTTGTTAATTCTGTTAATTTTCTAACCGGGGTGAAACTTTTTTTTTTTTTTTAATTAGGAAAAGTCATTTAGTAGAGTCCCACCACTCACTTTTGATTCTGGGAATTTGAAACATTAGTCTTTTTAATTTTGTTTAACAATTACAAGTTTTTATTTTGTTTATCCTGCCAAAGTACACTTTAACTATTAAAGGTTTTATTAGTATTTATTTAAGACACACACACACACACACACACACACACACATATATATATAAAATCTGAGCTAGCATTTTTTAAACTCCATGCTCCACTGAATTGTGTGTATATTGTTTTAATTCCAAATTAGCAGTAGAAATGATAAATATTTTGAATTATATTTATATACAACTTAATTTTAAAATATAATGAGAATAAATTAAGAAAAATAAGATATATGGAAACTCAAGTTTAAAAGAGGATACATGCTTTATTATTATGTTCAGATAGGAAAAAAATAGATGCTGATATGAACTGGGGAATGAAGCATACTTACTTACTCTCCGGGGAGTCCAAACCCATGCAGCTACTATGGAAACCTTTATAGAGATTCTTCAATTATTTTTTTTTAAACAATTTTTATTAGACATACATTTATATTATTACACATATATACAACAAACCACCTACCAAGAAGAACTATTGAACAATCAGGAATTATATACATATATTTATATATGTTACATTCATAGTGTTTTGGATTTCGTATTTGGCAGCCTTGAAGAAAACATCTTTCCTATATTGTGAGTCTAAAATTCTGAATGTAAATCAATATCTAACATATCTTGTCATTATATGCCAAGATAATCTTATTGATTCTTAATGATACCTAGCTGACTTGAAGAATCCTCATAGGATAATGTCTTGATTAAATTCATTTGATTTAATCAAAGTATCCTCACTGAGGTTTATGTGAGTATGTATTATCTTTTACACTTTACTTTCTATAGAACCCTAAGAATCTGTTCCTTTCTTCTGTTCTTCTTTCCTGGATCTCTGGAAGTCTACCTTTACAGACTATGTTTGGCCATTGAAAAAGCAGAATTTATTGTACAAATAATTGAGGGGTAATGTGCATACTGAATTTGAGCTGGGATTGGGAATGACAATGGATTTTTTTTTTTTTTTTTTTTTTTTTTGGTAAGAGACAAAAGGAGAAAGGGAGAGAGAAAGGGACAGAGAGGGGGGGGTGGGAGAGAGAGGGAGGGGGGAGGGGGAGAGAGAATCATGTTGTATAGTTCTCTTCACTTATTAAAAATGTGCTAACTGCTAATATCATTTTTCATTTTGTGTATGAAAAATACCTGGACATGAGTCTAAAAGCAGACATTTGCATGAGAGATTTATGTGAAAAATAGACCTGGTGTAGCAATACCACTGAGGAACAAAATTCTCCTAAGCATAATGCCATGATGAGCATCTGGGTACATGCCTATCATCCTAGCTTGAGAGGCAAAGACAGGGGTGTGGATCACTGCTGTGTGTATTAGTTAGTGAAGTCCAGGACACCCAAAGCGGCAAAGCTGTACAATTTGGTTTGGTTTTCTTTTTAAACCAAAAATCAATCAATTATTCAATGAAGCAATCAAACATTGGCTTAAAATGTTTTGTTGTTTTTGATTTTTTATTTTGTTTTGTTTTGCTTTGGATTGGTTTTTATTTTTGTTTTTTGTTTTTTGTTTTTGTTTTTTGCCATTTTATCAGTTGACTAAGTCATTTCTCCTGTAATGTTTGCTCATCCTAACAGGAGTTGTAAAATTTATATGGAAGAGCTTCAGTTTTTCTTTAAGTGCAGTTTCATCCTGCTGCAGTAAAGTTTTCCAGTCCAAGCATGAAGTTACTGGAAATTATGTCATGACTTGTCTCTTACCTACAGCCTGGAAGCAGTATTCATTTTCTACTTCCTTCTGCATTGTGGAATAATTATAAGAATAATAAGGGGAAAGGAGAGAGAACTTGCCAGAGGGAGGGAGAAAAAGGAAAGGGAAGAGGAAGTAGTTCTCTTTTACTACTTCCTGCTATTTGTAGTCATCAGGTTCTTTGGGGCCAATTCCAATCTCATCATAAGGATATTCAGCCAGCAAGAACAAACACAGCAACAGCTTTCTCTTCTTACTCCAACTGTCTCCTCCATGTGCTGCTTTCACAGCCCTTCTTCCTCTCTCTCTGAGGTCTCCTATTTTTTCTAACTGGAAAAGACTACACCTCAGCAGGAGTTTCCTTTTGACAAGGATTATATGCCCTCTCACAAGACTGTTATCAGCTGTGGACAAACTGGAGCAGCCCCCGTATCCTACACGTGTGATTAAAGCAAAAACATGTTTACATAACAACTGAGTGTTTAAGGAAAACAAAACTCCCTCAACAGTGATCTTAACAAAGTCATTGTGCTACAATGCCTAACACAACATGCTAGCTAATTTCCTAAATTTTCCTCTCCTAAGGGAAGATTATTGAATAGGAACTTCAGTTTCTTTGTTTCGTATCTCAAATTTCTGTTTCATTTACAAATGCTATCTGAGTGTTTTGTTATTATTTAATGGATAAAGCAAAGAAAAAAAGGAATATGTTGTTTCAGATGTTAGGAGATATTTGGCCTTCATAAAATTTTACATTAACAGACTGTGAAAATATTTTAAATGGTTTAATTATGTTTATATATGCTTTCTTTTCTAGCCTTATTCATAATCCAGCTATCCAGTTATTTTTAAGGAAAACAAACATGTTTAATATATTTACAAAGCTGAGATTAACATATTTAAAGACAAAATAAGCATACAAGCTAGTCTTAGCAAAATAAATGATTGTTGCTCACATTGGGCAACCTAAGGAGGCCACTTTATCATACTTTGTGAAATTTCATTTCAATGTGTGAAATGAATAGAAGTTTCATTTTTATATAGTGTTTTCCACCTTATCCTAACAAGGCCTGTGAGCAGTGACATTAATCTGTTGACTGTTGCTGAATACATCAGATATGCTTCATAAATGCACACCTGCTGTGCTGTTCAAAGAACCTGGTATATTAAGATGATGCTCCATTGAATACAATGGACTGACAATTTTTATTGAGGCAGAGGGAAAGATAGGTGGAAGGGAAGTCCATTAGCAAATGGGTTAATAATATGGTACAATACACCCTGCAATGAAACCAGTTATTAGTTCTAAGGAATAGAGCAGCAACAAGTCTTAAATTAAGTCTATGTTATGACATGCAGTAATATTACCACGTGATAAAATAGATATATTCCTAAGAATGAACTGAAGAGAATTTTGGAAATACACAGAAATATAAGGGTTTCCTTTTTCAAGTCTGAGTCATTTAGAGATGAAAGGCTTGACTGTGAACTAGTCAAGTTGTGCATTATAGTTACACAGTATTAAAATGTAGAGCACTTTTATCAAAAAATTGGCTTATCATACTCCCTTATGTAATATTACATTTCTAAAGTTTCAACAAAAGGGCTATAAAAACCTCTGTGTCGAGCTGCATAATGACTCCCAATTGTTCTAAGAAATAGCTCAGTCCATGGAAAACATTTTTAAGAAATTTTACTTGGCCCTAAATACATCTATTCTTTTGACATAGTCACAACAGTTCAAGCATGAGACTAAATATAAATACGCCTTACTAAACTGAGGTGGCCTTTAAAAATTACATGTCCCTCTAGTGAGTGATAAGAACTGGAGATCATTCAATTTAAGATTCCTAGAATCCTGCATCCTTAAGACAAAATATTCCAGTAATTACCTTTTCTTTCATAATTGTGATTGTGGGAATGTTTGGTTTTGTTTGTTTGTTTGTTTTTGCCTCTCATTTGCAACTTCTAAACATCATATTGCCACTTTTTAGTTGAAAAACTTGCATGTTAAAAATAAGTGGAAATTATACACTTACAATGAAGGACCTCCTGGTTTTTCAGGTTTCAATTTATTAGCCTGTTAAGCATGTACTAGTTACTTGACAGTGAAATTTTCTTTTCCAGTATGATAGTGCGTACCTATAATTCCAGTGTGAGAGAGGGGGGCCAGAGTATCAAGAATTAATGACTGATTCACTTGATTATGAATTTTGATCCAGGCTGTGCTGTATGAGACACTGTCTCAAAAATAAAATAAAACTTAGTTTTGAGTCAGGGTCTCCCTACATTTTCTCACCTCTACCTCCCAAATGCTAGCATTATAGAAATGCTCTACCATGGCTGTCTAAAATATCACTGTTCATAAGAGTATATCTCAAAGTTTTTGTCAAAAAAGCAACAAGTTTGGCTCTTTACTTAAAAGAATATAAAAACAGTTTTCTAGCCAAGTTTGACTACTCCATACAGTGTTGTAAAATTACTATTTATAGTACTAAATTATTTCTGCTTTCAGCACTTTTTATAATCCAAATTTTTCTCTTTTAAAAAATTTCTCTGGCTTTTAATGCAAACAACTATTTTGATCTCAATTTTGCTATGTTCCAATTTTTTTAGTCAATAATATTACCTTTATGTACACATTTGTAGAGAATTACAGTGGATTTCTTCAAGCAATGATTAACTAGACTCTACATAAAAATTTTACTCTTGATTTTAGCCGTAAGAAAATCCTTCTAACTTTGTCAGTTTTCTAAACTTGCACTGTGAATCTTCAGATAGTTCCCCCTTTGTGACAGATGATTGCCATTTGGGCATGGCGATGATGAGATTTATATGTAGTATTTCACCAGGGTTACACAGATGGCCTTTGAGAATAGAAGAAGGATTCAACTTGCCATGTTCTCTTTGTGGTCACATGGTTTATAACTTCTAAACTATGATATTCCAAGAATGAACTGTCATTATTAACTGTGACACTTTTATAATTATCTAACTTTATTCACATAATAAATGTGCATACTTTTCTATATTAGGATATGATTTCAATGAAAGTGAGAACTTGATTGTCTCTCAGTAAATATTATATTCTTTTCATACAATGTGCAGTCCCTTCAGGAGCATTTGGATTTTATGAATATCAGTGTGCATGCATGAAATACTTATTTCATTCCTTTTTTGTCCATGCTGTCATTGATTCTTGACTAAATGAGGTTTTTTCACACGATCTTCTAATATCTAACTTCTTTTAAGTCACTTCTTGTATTCTCTTCCTGCTTATAAATCATGTAAGTGTGTGATTCACTTCAATGTGCAAATTAATGAAATGAAATGTTATGTTCTTTTCTTTAAAAGTAGGACCTAGAGGTAGCTTTCAGATTCTGTTGTCAAAAATTTAATTCTCATGCCAGGAGCATCATAGTCATAAGAACAAATGATTTTCTCCCAGAACAGTCATGGACCATGCTTGCTTAAATACTTCACAAACCTTGTACTTTAAAGTTCTTTCTCGGGTACTTCTCTGTAGTGACGTTGTCTTCTCGTGTATACATATCTGAAGGCTTCTCCAAACATTGGTGTTAGCATGCATTAAAAGAATGCCTAATTGTGGTAATCTGTCTTTTATCTCCCAAACTATAGAGATAAAAGACAGAGGACAAAGCTAAATACAATACAATTAAAAATCTGTTCCCAAAAGAAATAAATATATAACTCTTTAATTTGGCAATAGCTATATGTGCCTTAGAACTGCCATATGTGGGAAAGCCAGAGCAAGAGTGTGGGTGGGGGATGATAACTGGACAGTAGAGAGGACTATAAAAAAGAGTTCTAAAGGGAGGGGCTAGAGGTAGATGTAAAGAGTAATAAAGATGCATGTAACAATAAGGCAGAAGGAATAACTATTTGTGGAGATGAGACTCATCATGCAAGAGGGAACCAAAGGAGTAAGAACAAAGTGCAATAATTATATATATATGTACATATAAATGCAAACACATAATGTAATCTATCACTTGATTTGCTAGATGATGATGATGATGATGATGATGATGATGATGATTATATAAAAAATAAACGATTTCCAAAGCATAATTTGAAGATATTTTAAATCTAGCTCCCTGCCTGTATAAAAACATTTTTGTTAGTATTTGCCAATAAGAACACATAGAACAACAGAGAGGTTGTGTTAAAATTAGATCAATCACGTTTCAAGGCTTCAGGAGTTCTCTCTGCTATGACACATATGTGGATTTACTGCCTAAATTAAACTCTGAAACCTTTACTTCCTCATTCCTCAAAAGGCCATAAAGTGGTCCATATGCTCACTCTGTAGGCCCTTAGGTAATTGGCAACATGACTTTGGGGAGATCAGAAAGTGCATCACCCCTCTTACATGTCACCTGTTGTGGATGTACATATGTTTTTGTTTTGATCCCATGTGTGGGATGGGGAACAGACTTGTGAGAGATCAGGTGATGTTTATCCACTAGAAGAAAAACCACCTCATGTGGGGGTTTGGTTTTTTCACAGCTGAAACACATCTTAGTGAAGACTCTGAGAGGAGTTTTATACATATACGAGCCCAAACAAAACAGGAGGTGAGTTTATTTTAGTTTTGTATTGTTTGGCTGTTCATTGCTCCACTTCAAGATGCTCCTAGAGAGAACCACACAAGAGAATGCTTCAGGGCTCCAGGTTCCAGCTGCTATTCCAAATTTCAGCTGCAACTTTGGTTGAATTGCTTGCTCTGCTGAAATCCTGCTGACTACACCAGGGGAATCTCTCCCAGGAACTGAGCCCAAAAAGGCCTACTTCTCCTGTTCCATAACCTCTTTTCTCTCTATCTAGGGTAGGTGGGATAGAAGGGAGGTATAAGCATTAACAAACATCAAATAAAGTGGGAAATAGAAGAAGCCTACAGTCACCCTTCCTCTGTTTTTATTCTTGGAGAAACATATTCTACTAACTTGTAGAATATTGTCCCCCCACACACACACATTATAGGTCTCATCTTTAAACTCAGTCTCCAAGAAATTTACTATTTTACTTCAAATGCATAAATTTAAACCCGTTCATCTTTTAAGGTATTTCTTGCTATATTTTAGGAAAATAATGTCTGTATTCATATATTAATTTAACATCTATTTCACATGCTTTCATAAGCCTACATGTGCCTACTATGTAGTTTGGGCAAAATGATTTTTCCATTAATAACCTTTTAAATATTCTAACCTATTATGAATTAATTTCCTTTTCTCTCACAAATTTTGAACTTTATCAAATATAACATGTTGGAGGTTGGTCTGATGTATTTTGATGCTAATTACTACTTGCTAACTTTGTGACCCACCTTGCCTTAGAGCCTTGCCTGATTAACCTATAAAAGGCCATCACACCTGGGCCAGGTAAACGGGAAAGGTGTGGCTAAGGTTCCTGGGTTTGGGGAAATAGAGGAAAGGGAGAGAAATATGGTTGTGCCATCATGGGTTAGGTGAAGGAGAAACACATGGCCGACATGGATGGAGGATTTGGCCCAGATGCAGAACATTAGCTAGTATATGGGATTATGGATGGGAGGTAGTGAGAAGGAAATTATTAGAAACAGATGGCATGGGATTGGGACAGGTATTCAATATCTACCCTACTGTGGGAATTAATATCTTCCCTGCCCCAGGTTAACTGCAACTATTTTATGTATAATGGTGTCTGCGTCTTGATTGATGGCTAGCGGGTTAGAAAATACTATTGTAATAATAACTACAGACCAGATAAAAAACATTATTAGGCCATACTGGTAAAATAACTCCAACGGTAATGTTAATAAACATATAGGAGATTATATTCTGAGTTGTCACCTCACTTACTGTGCTCATTTTGTTATATCATTAATTGCAGTAGTTCTTCTGTGACTGATACGGGTATCTGAAAAAGGCATTATGCCACTGATCAATCTACATTACATTTGGAAGCATTAATGGAAGCTTATTAATAATCAAAATATATTTTAGAGTATCTTTCACAAATTAAAAGGTATACTATTAAGAGCATTTTATTAGTTTAAATTTAGAAATCTTTAATCAAAAGTTTGAAAGTGTTTTTATTAGTCTTTCCTTTGTGGGATGCATTGTGTTTTCTGTTATTTCATGTGGAACTTATTTTGTGGGTAAACAAAGTGGTCTGTGCTGATCTTAAAAATGAAAAATGCAAAAAGTTCAGTTATTAGGTCCTAATGGAGCTGGGGTGGCAAGGGTGGTATGTTAAAGATGCCTTAGCGTTAGAGAAGAGATGGTATCCTTGTCAGTTACACAGGATTTGGTGAGATAAGAAAAAACAGTCCATGACCATGTAGACAGGTACAGCACCACAAATAAGATAAATAGATTACATTATTTTCTAATTGAATTAATAGGTCACTTAGCCTTTACATTTGTAAACAGTAAGATATATGAATTAAAGAATAAAATGGAAGTTTGGCAGAAAGTCTGATATGAATAGAATTATACATAACTTAGGGTTACATATAAAAGATTATATATAAATTATACATCAATATGTTATCAAGGCTTAGTATGCTAAAATTTTCTAGCTAGGGTTATAAAATATGTTTCTTTTCAAAAGGAACATCTGTCTCTCTTCAACTTATTTTGGAGTTGGATGTAGCTCTAAAAACTCAGAATTATGCTTTAACAGAATTATGGGTTTACAAAGTTAGAATTAATTTTGGAAACAAATATTATATCATTTCTCCTTTATTGTAGACACATCATTATTCAGGACAAATGACATACTTACCCTTCAAAATATAAAGTTTTAAAAACTTTTCCCCACTCTTTTATCTATGAAAGTTTAACACTAGAATTAATTATTTTAATTGTGTGTTTAGAAGGTGCCTTTTACATGAAGACAATAACTTTTGAGACTGAGTCTCAAAGCACCATTTTTAGCTTAATTAGTTCATGTCTTTGCTGAACTGATAGTTTCAATGTCTCTGCTCCATTTCAGAAATTACATGCCCTTATCTGTGAAAACAGAGAGGCAAACTCACGCATATTAAACAGAATTACTCATGGTTGCAAGTGATAACGTAATATGCGTGCAAGCATAGACTTTGGATTTTGGATTCTTATTGTGTTTAGTCTTGCTGTTACTAGTTATTCCCATTTGGGGAGAGAGAGAGAGAGAGAGGAGAGAGAGGAGAGAGAGAGAGAGAGAGAGAGAGAGAGAGAGAGAGAGAGAGAGAGAGAGAGAAATGGGAGCTGGAGCTTCATTTTTATCTTTCTTTTTAACATATGCATTTATATTATTGCACGTGAGTAAAGTAAACTATATACAGTAGGAAGAACCATGAAACAATCAGGAATTCTATATGTGTTACATTCATCATGATTTGGCCATTTGCATTTGGCAAACTTGAAGTAAACATCTTTCCTATCTTGTTGGGTCTAAATTTCTGAATGGAGATTAATATCTATCATATTTCATCTCTATTAACTTAAAGCATCTATCTTGATCTAAAAACATCTTAACACCTAACCTACTAAGTTTAGGTGAAAGACTAAACTTTCTGGTCTTCAAACCCATCAGAGGCTTGAGAAGGGATAAAACTTAGATACCACCTGGTCGCATCATGCTTAAGATTCAGTTGGGAGCATATCAGATGCTCTACAAAGCAATCAAGGGAGGTTGAATCCACAGTGATTATCTATAGCTTTTCAAACCTTTTTTGTGTCTTGACATCAATTGTTAATCTTAGAGTCTTTGATACACAATAAAAATATGTTCTTTGATATATATATATATATATATATATATATATATATATATATATATATATATATATATATATATATATATATAAACTTAGATACCAGAGTGAACCCGGAGTGGAGGTTAGCAGCTTCCAAATTGAAAAAAATGACTGAGACAGTTTACTGCCTGAACAGGCACTCAACACTCTCTAATGTTGGAGTATCATCTCCAGCCTTCTGGCCCAATATATCTGACAGCCATATTTGCAAGGCAGGAACTATTGAGGACTTGCTTACCCTGTCTAGGAAGAGATTGGCTGTTGATTCTGGTGGCATCTAACATGCCCATATTTAGACAGAATTCTGTCTGTGGCAGAAATGAGGACATTTTGCTCAGTGGCTTGTTTGCCACATTTGAAGCCAACTCCATAAGGAGGTTCTTTGACGCTCATCTTCTTCTCTGAGGCAGGCTGGGTGTTACCAGGAGTTAACCTCTCTTGTTGTCAAGGAATCTTTAGAATAATGCAAACATCTTTAAATGTCATATTCTGTAGGTCTCTGAGGTTTTTGAAGCGCTTATTTAACTATTTAACCTCATATATCTATAAAGTCATATCTATCTATTAGACCTAGAGTTTATATTCTTGTGATAAAATTAGACTAGTTTTTGACATGAGCATGATTTGCATCAATATACAAAACTGAATACCATTGAATTAAAAAATAACTTTATTTGCGAATAACAATTGAGGCTTTGAGATGAGGAGTAGATTCAATAATCTACCTTTTGTTCTATCCTCCCTCTATATTTCTATATTCCTCTTTCCTTCTTTTCAGCTCCTATTCTCCTTACCTACAAAAGAAAGATAAGGGAAAAGAGATACAACTCTGAGTCAAACGTAGTTTCCTCTCTGTAAAAGACAAATAATACTTATAACCAACTCCCAATGAAACTAAGCATTGTAGACCAAAAGAGTAAACAGAAACCTATCCAATCCCCCTTAAAATAAATGGAACATATTTCTCTTAAGGTTTCTTCAGGCTGGTTTAAGGAGTTAATAATTCATTTTAAGCCCCTACCCACCCCCCTACCAAAATTTGGGGAAAATCGTTAAGTAAGCCAGCTATAGTATTGTGGTCCATTTTTCAAAAATTGTGAGATTTCAGGCTTAATAGGAGTCCAGTGTAGGACAGTCTGAACTGCTGGAGCAATTGTGATCAGAAACTTTCTACAACCCTGTCCTGGAAGCTGTCCTGTTCTGATGGGTAACAGCAACTGTGGTGCCTGGGGCTGGAACATAGAGGGTGCAGAATGTCAACATCCAGCTTGCTGAGAGGAATGAATCCTGTCAGGTCTGAGCCAGTCAGTGTCAGTGGCCACGTCATTTTTTCTGGAAACATAATTTCTCACAAACATTATGCAGTTCTAACATTGTGATGGTATGAGGTGTGCAGGATGCACAGAGCAATTAAGGCTTGGTCTTTGTTCATTGTATGAGCAGAAGTAAGGCATCTGCAAATCTTCCTTCATGCCATACTAAGAATGGCCTCAAATTATAAATCACAGAGAATCTGTGACCAACATGAAGCCTCGTCAATGCAAAAACCTTCATATCTCAGCCAGTCTCAGATTGGCTATTCTTGTGTAGTGGGCTTAACAATATTAGTTACCTGCTTGTTCTGCAGTTTGAATTCTTTTCTATTTTAATTCTTTACATACCAATTGAAGGACCCTCCCTCATCACCTCCAGATCACACCCCTTCCCTCATCATCTCCTGATCCCATCCCCTCCCTCATCCCTGTTTTCTCCCTCCCCTAGTCCTTAGCAAAGGAAGCTTCCCTCCCTTAACATTTAACCTCAGCTTATCCAGTGTCCTTTGTACTACCTATAACCACTTCCTCTGTGGCCTGACAAGGCTACTCTGCCAGGGTAGAAGTGAACAACATTAGGAGGCCTGAATCCATGTCAGAGGTAGTCCCTATTCGACTTATTGTGGGATCCACATGGAGACAGTGCTGCCTGTCTACTACATCTGAGCAAGAAGTCTAGGTCCACATCCCACATAGACCTTGGTTGGCTCATCAGTCTCTGTATTGTTATGTGGATAACCTGAATTGAGGGGCTAACATTTGCTTATGAGTGAGAATATGCCATGTGTGTCTGTCTGGGTCTGAGTTACCTCACTCAGGATGATTGTCTCTCGTTCCCTCCATTTGCCTGAAATTTTCAAGATTTCCTTGTTTTTAATGGCTGAGTAGTATTCCATAGTGTAAAAGTACCACAGTTTCTTTATCCATTCTTTGACTGAGAGACATGTAGGTTGTTTCCAGATTCTGGCTATTATAAATAAGGCTGCTATGAAAATGGTAGAGCATATGCCCTTGTGCGATGGAGCATCTTTTGTGAATATTCTAAAGAGTGAAATAGCTGGGCCTTCTGGTGGCCCTACTCTCAGTTTTCTGAGAAAGCACCAGATTGATTTCCAAAGTGGTTGTACAAGTTTGCATTCCTACCAGCAATGAAGGAGTGTTCCCCTTTCTCCACATCCTCACCAGCATATGCTGTCACTTGAGTGGTTGATCTTAGCCATTCTGATGGACGTAAGATGGAATTTCAGTGTTGTTTTGATTTGCATTTCTCTGATGACTAAGGATGTTGAACATTTCTTTAAGCATTTCTCTGCCATTTGATATTCGTCTGTTTAATTCTGAGCACCATTTCTCAATTGTTTTATTTGGTTTTGTGGTGTTTAACTTCTTGGGTTCTTTATGTATTTTGGATATTAGTCCTTTGTCAGAAGTAGGGTTGGTGAAGATCTTTTCCCAGTCTGTAGGATGTCTATTTGTTCTGTTGACTGTTTCCTTTGCGTTACAGAAGCTTTTTAGTTTCATGAGGTCCCATTTATTAGTTGTTTACCTTAGAACCTGGGCTGTTGGTGTTCTGTTCTGTTCAGGAAGTTGTTTCCTGTGCCAATGAGTTCAAGGCTCTTCCCCACCTTTTCTTCTAATATATTTAGGGTGTCTGGTTTTAAGTTGAGGTCTTTAATCCATTTGTACTTTAGTTTTGTGAACTGTGATAAATATGGGTCTATTTGCATTTTTCTACATGTAGCCATCCAGTTAGACCAGCACCATTTGTTGAAGATGATTTCTTTTCTCCATTGTATGGATTTGGCTTCTTTGTCAAAAACCAAATGGCCATAGATGTGTGGTACTATTTCTGCAGTTTTTATTACTGTTGCTCTATAGTAAAGCTTAAGATCCAGGATGGAGATTGCACCAGAAGATCTATTATTGTACAAGATTGTTTTAGCCATTCTGGGTTTTTTATTTTTCGACATGAAATTGAGAATTGATTTTTCATGGGCTGTAAAGAATTGTCTTGGAATTTTGATGGGAATTGCATTGAATCTGTAGATTGCCTTTGGTAAGATGGACATTTTTATCATGTTGATTCTCCTGATCCAGGATCATGGGAGATCTTTCCATCTTTTGATATCTTCTTCTATTTCTTTCTTTAGAGACTTGAAGTTTTTTCATATATGTCTTTTACTAGTTTGGTTAGAGTCACACTCAGATACTTTATACCCTTTGTGGATATTGTGAAGTGTATAGTTTCCTTAATTTCTTTCTCAGCCTGTTGGTTGTTTGTATAGAGCAAGGCTTCTGATTTTTTTGAGTTGACTTTGTATCCAGCTACTTTACTGAAGTTTTTATAAGCTTCAGAAATTCCTTGGTGGAATTTTTAGGGTCACTTCTGTATACTTTATGTCATCCACAAACAATGATAGTTTGACTTCTTCCTTTCTTATTTTTATCCCTTTGATCTCCTTTAGTTGTCTTTTGTGCTAGCTAAAACTTCAAGAACTATGTAGAAGAGGTATGGAAAGGGTGGAAAGCCTTGTCTTGTCTCTGATTTCAGTGGAATAGATTTAAGTTTCTCTCCATTTAATTTGATGTTGGCTATAGGCTTGCTGTATATCTCCTTTATTATGTTGAGGTATATGGCCTTGTATTCCTGATATCTCCAAGACTTTAAACATGAATGGGCTTTGGATTTTGTCAAATGCTTTTTCAGCATCTAAGGAGATAATCATGTGGTTTTTTCCCTTCAGTTTATTTATATGATGGATTACGTTGATGGATTTCCATATATTGAACCACCCCCGCATGCCTGGGATGAAGCCTACTTGGTCATGGGGAATACTATTTTTGATGTGTTCTTGATTCAGTTTCCAAGTATTTTATTGAGTAGTTTTGTGTCAATGTTCATAAAGAAATTGGTCTGAAATTCTCTTTCTTTGTAGGGTCTTTCTGTACTTTAGGTGGCAAAGTGACAGTTGCCTCATAGAATGAGTTTGGTAATGTTTTTTCTGTTTCTGTTTTGTGGAAGAGTTTAAACATAATTGTATTAGCTCGTCTTTGAATGTCTTGTAGAATTCTACACTGAATCCATCAGGCCCTGAGCTCTTTAAGGTTGGAAGACTTTTGATGACTTCCTCGATTTCTTTAGAAAATATAGGACTATTTAATTTTTTTTTACCTGATTTTAGTTCAATTTTAGTTTTTGGTACCTATCCAGGAAATTGTCCATTTCATTTAGGTTTAAAAATTTTGTGCCATATAGGCTTTTGAAGTAGGACCTAATGATTTCTTGGATTTCCTCACTGTTGTTATTTCTCCTTTTTCATTTCTGATTTTGTTGATTTGATTTCTCTCCCTTTGTGTTTTAGTTAGTTTGGCTAAGGGTTTAACTATCCTGTTGATTTTCTCAAAAAACCAACTCCTAGTTTTGTTGATTCTTTGAATCATTTTTTTGTTTGTTTCTATTTTATTGATTTCAGCCCTGAGTTTGATTTTGAGCCATCTACTCCTCTTATGTGAGTCTGCTTCTTTTTGTTCTAGAGTTTTCAGGAGCGTTGTTAAGTTGGTAATATGGGATCTCTCCAATTTCTTAATAAAAGCACTTAGTGCTATGAATTTTCTTGCAGCTGTTAATATTCTATCTTTGTTCTATACATTTAGTGTTTTGACTATTATGTGGCAGGAGGATTTTTTTTTCTGGTCCATCTCTTTGGACATTTCTCTCTTTAGGTTAGAGAAGGTTTCTTCCATGATTTTATTGAACATATTATCTGGGCCTTGCAGTTGGGAATCTTCTTTTTCTTCTATCCCTATGATTCTTAGGCTTGGTCTTTTCATAGTGTCCCAAATTTTTTGGATATTCTGTCTTAAGAGCTTTTTGATTTAGCGTTTTCTTTGACTACTGTATCCATTTCTCCAATCATACCTTTTATTATTGATATTCTTTGTTCCGCATCTTGAATTCTGTTGGTCATACTTGTGTCCTTAGATCCTGTCCTATTCTCTTGGGTTTCCATTTCCTGGATTATCACAGATTGTATTTTTTTCATAGCTTGGATCTCCTGTTTTAGGTCATGAAACTTTTTATTCATTTCTTTCTCCTATTGGATAGTAGTTTCTTCAAGTGATTTGTGCATTTCTTTGTATATTCCAGTTCTAGTTTGAGGGATTTATTTTCCTTCTTTAAGGCCTCTATCATTTTCATAATCTCAGATTTGAAATCCTTCTCTTGTGCCTTGACTGTGGTAGTATCTCCTGGGCTTGTTTTGTTGATGACACTGCTGATTTCTGGCAGTATCCAATGGACCTGCGGGTTGTTGTTTGTGTTCTTATTCTGACCTCTTCCCACTATGATATTTCTGTGTGGGGCCTGCAGTTGTTGGATAATTGGGCATATGGAGTTTTCTGGGTGGTCTGTGGACAGATCAACTTGGGTTCTAGTCTGTGACATCTGTTCGGGACTATGACTCACAGACACTGGTGTCTTTGGAAGCAAAGGCTTTTTCTGTGCCCAGGGAAATCAGAGGCTGTCTGCCAGCCTGGAGAGTCATAAGCACCTGGGAACTCCAGTGGTTTTTGGCCCACTGGGGTTGTTGGGTTTTTTAGGTGGCCTGTAGTCAGATCCACTTGTATTCTAGTTTGTGTTGTTGGCTCAGGGCTATGATGCACCAACCCTAGAGTTTTGGGGAGCAGAGGCTCTTTCTGTGCCCAGGGAAATCAGATGCTGCTAGCTGCCTGGTGAGTGTATGCACACATAAGAACTCTGGTAGTTGTTTGGTCCACTGGAGTTATGAATGGATTTTCTAGGTGGTCTGTGGTCAGACCCACAAGCATTATAGTCTGTGGTGTCTTCTTGGTGCAAGGAACCACTGGAGCTTTGGGTGACAGAGGCTGTTTCTTTGCCCTGGGAAATCAGACACTGCCCACCAGCCCCTGTGGATGGAGACGTGCCCAGGATCTTGGTGGCTGCTTGCCCACCAGATGTGTGACTTTAGCCTTCAGAGCTGTGGGGCCCCTGGTCTTTACCATGTTCCACACTATTTGGAGCCGTTTCACCTGTGGGTTGCTGGTGCTGTTGTCCTTTGAGTCTCAGATCAGTCCTAGGGTTGCTGAATGTTCATTGCTGACCTGATGCTCAAACAAGGTGTGTGTCAGGTGCCGCCATCTTGGATGATCAGAAATTCATTTTATTGCTGAGGTATTTAGTCTAAACTAAGACAGCTACTGATTCTAGAACTTGGCAATTTGTTTTGTTAAAATTCTTCTGGAACACTGAAACTTTTTCTTCTTCTTGGGCTGTCATGTCCAACTTTGATATTATAGTTTTTGCCATATCATATATTTTATTTTTTTCTTGATTGGTTCTTATATCCTAGAAACATGCTATTTTCTAATGAGAAGCAGAAAGAGAGTGAATTTTCAATAAAGAGGAGGTGGAGAGCAACTGAGAGGAATAGAGGAAGGGAAAACTATAATCATGATATATTGTATGACAAAATAATTTATTTTCAAAAAAGGGAAAATGCAATCTTTTGGACTCAAGATTCTTTGTCCCCTTAAAGAAGACGGCTCAGTGAACTGAGGTTTTAAGAACAATCTCCTTGAATAGCAAGTCAACTAAGAAACTTCAATTATGCATGGCCCTTATGCCTTCATTATGCTAATGTCACCTTTTTATCACAAATGGAGACATTATCTTCTATTATCAGGTTATGTTGTGTTTCCCAGATCATTCTTAAATGCTATAAGTAAATGGAGGAGCTGTAATACAGTTCTTAGCTGTTGATTTCTTACACACACACACACACACACACACACACACACACGTTCACACGCACACCCTTGAGTTGAAGGAAATGTTAGATCAGGGGAGTGGAGATATCAAATATCAAGGATTCACATTATCAGAGTTTTGCATAAAACTCTGAACACCTCCTCTTGCCCTACAGAGGGGCAGCACTTTGATTCCAGAGACAAAAGGAGAATTAGCAAATGAAGAAATGAAAAAGTTACCAGATTCTCTTCATTCCCTTCCTCCCCCCCCCTTTTTTTGCATTTCTTCATTTTAGATGCATTTCTCTATATCTATAAGAGATTTCAGAAATATCAGCTTAGAATCTCTATTTCATAAATTGTGATGAGTTTCTGATTATATAAACCTCTTAACCAACCTTTCACAAGTGTCACCCAATGACAGTCTTAGTGGTAGAATTTTAGGGTACAATGTACATAGAAGGAAGAGAAAAATATCTGTCATTATTTTTCTCAAAATGCTATTTCATGATTTCTTTGATTTACCACATTGATTCCAACTCTATTCTTCTTCAGTGGATTCATTTAAAGCTCTTTACTGTGTCCTTCATATTTTATGAGACATTAGAGAAAGATTTTCACCTACAGATGTATTACTATTTTGAAGTTCTAGAAATGAATTATCTAGAAACTTTATGAATTGTCACAGAGAAGGTCTAACTAAAATGCAGGTAAACTGGTCTAATTCTCTTTCAGAATGAGTTTTAAAACAAGAGAATAAGGTGACGAGAAAACATCTCTCATTAGAACTTGGTAGCACCAGGTGCTCTATTTAGTATAATCATGTGAACTTTTCCTTCTGAGAAAAACATACATGTCTTGGCATTGCTAAACAATATTTCTAAAGAAAACTGAATGAGTGTCATTGTTACCCATCTTCGCCAGAATATCTCCAAGAAAGATAAAATAATGAAAGTGAGTGTAAAGAGGCGATGAGTTTATAAATCATAATCTACTGAGGGTCACCTCAAGCTCACAGTTTACCCAAAGGAAAATATAGATTCACATGCTTCATCATGCTCGCTTTTCAGAGAGATATTATATTAGGAAGGGGCTGCATCCCTCTTGCTTTATGCCTATTGCTTTCAAGGGAATCTATTTCCTGTTTAATTTCTTATTAAATTTATCACTGTGCATATATCATGGGGTAGAGCAGAAGTAAGAGGAAAGCTTCTGGGATTTAGTTTTTCCCTTCTACAATGCAGATCCTAGGTATTTAACTCAAGTCTTCAGCCTTTTGGCAAGTACTTTTACCCTCCGAACCTTCTCACAGACCCCCTTAATATTTTAAAGTAGATAAGTAATTTTCTACTTATCAGCTATAATGACCTTCCTTTTCTTTCCAGAACTCCTTTGTTTTTAATTTTAAAAGGTCAATTGATTTCAAACACATCATCAAAAATGTCCTACAGAAATTGTGAAACGAGGCCAAGGAAAGATGAAATATAGTTGATATATTTGAAAACAGATTACAGGAACTTTTATAATAAGGGAGTATACACGTTTTTATTTATTTAATTCATTTTGTTTCTACTTTGTAATTTTATTTTATGGTTCCTAGTCATAATCCTGTTTTTATGACTTTCCTAGAGTTATTAACACTTAACAGTTACATTCTTCTCAAATGAATTGAGATTTACACATTGCAAGTTTAATCTGCTTTTCTTTGAATGCACTGAATAATAAAAAAGATAAGATTCAAGATTTTATAGATAGTGACTTATTTCTTGCTCCTTCCATGAATATACATCAACACTATACTATCAGTACTAATGTAATTAATATGTGATTATTTTTCTATAATATGGCTTTAATAAATTAGGGAAATTTTCTATTCTTAACTCCAAGATCTTTTACACATTACTAGGATAACAGAATCCTGGTGTTTTGAAGTAGCATTAACAAATATGTAAGTCTGAGGAAATGCTACTCATTGGCCCATCAGTGTATATCACATACTCTTCGTTCTAGGTAAATGGGTTGAACTAGAAAAGATCATAGTGAGTGAGGTAACTCAGGTCCCAAAGGCAAACATTGCATGTCTTCTCCTCATCTGAGCTTCTTAGCTCTTCAAATATGAGTAGATAACCAGGAGTAAGCACAGAGACTAGGAATATAAAACAAAGCCCAGTTAGGGAGTGTTGGGGACTGAGGGGGATAGAAAGGAAATAGGAATTAAGATCATATCAACAAGAGGAAGATGATGACTGATACTGAACACCTAGTCACCCTCCCAGGGCTAGTCAACTTGTGGGTATTGGAAGAGAACCTACAATAACCACTATATTAAGCCGGCACAATCCCTAACTACATTGCAAACATTTGTCCTTATACGCTCAGCTAAGGATAGTCCTGGGCCTTCATCAAGGAAATTTCTCTTTGCAACAGATAGAGAGACCTTTACAAAAAACCCTACAACTAATCAAAATACAGAGTGGTGGGAATTGGACCCATGAGGGCAGAATATTGTAAGAGCCAGATGAAAGGGAAATTTGATATGAGATTGTATCCCCTAGAAGTGAGAGACGTATCATCATGAAGTGTCACAAATATGGCTGTCTACACATGTCCTGAACAAGGACAGGAGCAATGGATGAACTCCCTACACATCAACCATGAACTAACAACTACAGCCAACCAAGGAAAAGTGACCGGGGCAGGAAGAGTATTCCTCAGGGAAGAGCACAGCAATTGTTTTTACAATACGTAATGGTCAGCCCTGAAGACAGACTGAACAGGTTGAATTTAGGAATTTAGGAATATATATACGAATATGCATATGTGTTTGCATCTATGTAACAACAATCGAAGAAAGATTACTGTTAATGAGAGCAAGGAGTAGGTCCATGAGATGGAAGCCATGAAAGGGGGAAATTATGCAATTATTATTTTTGCCTGTTTTTTGAAATTTAATTAATTTATTCAGATTACATCTCAGTTGTTATCCCATCACTTGTATCCTCCCATTCCTCCCTCACTCTTGCTTTCACTCTATTCCCCTCCCCTAGGTCTATGACTGAGAGGGACCTTCTCTCCCACTATATGGTCATAGGCTATGAAGTCTCATCTTGGTAGCCTGCTTATTCTTTCTTTGAGTGCTCCCTGGCCTCCCCAGCAAGGGGAGGTGGTCAAATATGGAGCCCCAGAGTTCATGTCTGAGTCAGTCCTCGCTCTTCACATAACTGTGGAGAATGTCCTGTCCATTGGCTAGATCAGAGTGGGAGTTCGATGTTTACTACTTGTACTGTCCTTGGTTAGTGCAATAGAATGAGCAGACACCCCTGCGCCCTGATCCCATCACAATGTTCTTCTTGTAGGTTTCTAGGACCCTCTGGGTCCTTCTATTTTCCCATCTTCTATGTTTCTCTTTCCTAGAGTCTCAGTAGGATGTCCCTACATCTATCCCAATCTCCTGGTAAGTGAAGACTTTCCTGGGACATGCCTTTTGGGCTAGTGCCCAATTACAAGTGAGTATATACCATGTGAGTCTTTCTGCTTCTGGGTTAAGTCAGTATGATCATTTCTAGTTCCATCTATTTGTCCACAAATTTCAAGATGTCCTTATTTTTAGTAGCTGAGTAGTATTCCATAGTGGAAATGTACGGCAGTTTCCTTTATCCATTCTTCAACTGAGGGACATTTAGGCTGTTTCCAGTTTCTGACTATTATGAATAAGGCTGCTGTGAACATGGAAACTTTGTAATTATATTAAAAAAATAAAAGATATAAAAGTAGTTTGGAGTGGATTTGTAATGAAATTCAGCATGAAAAAAAAAAAAAAAAAAAAAAAAGCACAGAATGAATAAGAAAATCCAAAAACAAGTGAGGGTAAATATAATCAAAGTACATTATATATGAACGAAATTGTTAGAGAATAAATATTAAAACCTTTAAAAGACAGTAAAAAAGAATCAATAATCTTAAATCTTTTGATGTTTTATCCCAAGGAGATAAAAATACTAAGCCTTTTGCTAACAGAGTAACAGTGCATATTTCCCAAATGACAGCATGTTCAGATCTCTGTGTGTTTTCAGTGTTGTATTTTGAAACTGATGATATAATGTTCATGAGGTCAAATAACATGTCAACAGATTGCACCAATTAATATTCAATGATATGAATAAATAATTTTATCATACTAAAATATAAAAAAGAACTGTAAATCAGTAATTCTAATTACATATTGATAATAAATGTAGATAAGCTAATTAAATATATTTATTAAAAACAAAAGATAAAATTCCTATGTTAATATGCATATGTTTATACTTAAATATATGTGGTACATATATCATGTGTAAAAATTTTAACAATATTTCATATTGTGTAGCAGTTATTTTCTTCTTACTTCTCTTTACATTTATTTTTACAGTAAAATATTATTCTTGTAGTGGCCAAAGCAAAGTTTTTTTTTAAATTATAAGTCAAAAATTTATAAAAGAAAATATCTTGTTAATTAAATAACTTATTTTGCAGTAAGACATTAGAAAGAAGTGATAAAAAATTTGTTTGAAATGTACATAATTATTTTAAAAGTTAGTCATTAAAAATATATCCATAGTTCATTAAAATTCATCATAAAAAACCTAAATTCTAACAAGAAAGGACTCAAAAAGCATAAATATCAAGAATACTGAAGATGTAAGCCACAGTACTGCATACTTTTCACTTATTATACCACAAACACCCAAGCAAGGAAAGAGAGCTTGTTAAAACTCAGTGCCAGCATAGATAGTGGTTTTTATGGTCTTTCTGGAACACCACCTGATCATTTATTAAGATAACTTCTACTTTATATTTTGCTCTTGTACATATATCAGAGAAAATGCTAGTGCTTAAAAAGACTGCATCATTTTTCACTGCTCAAAACGGCAGAGATGAGGGAACTCCCTGATTGTCTGAATAGCCTGACTACAGTGCAGCAATTACAAAGGAAATGACGTAAATACGGTGAAATGAATGCATTGTGTTCATTCATGTGTGAAAGTCTCAAAGAGTAAAGAAACCAAACAGTAACAACAAGAAACAAACAAAAAGGAAGCATGTGATTTCAGGGTAGAAAATAGTTGTTGAAAGTAAGGAATGAGTCCACAGGGAGGGAGTGGTCCAGATATGCATGCATAGGTGAATACTGAAAGATCAGAAGGCAGAGCTTCCATACTAAAAGGTGTTTGTTTATCAATAACATACACACACACACACACACACACACACACACACACACACACACACACACACACACCATAGTTTAAGAAATGATATAAACACATTTCAGCAATCCAAAGCTTTTGTATGGTGAGGCTGCCATCAGACAGCCTAATAACAAGTAATAGGGCTAGAGCAAAGCCTCTTTAGGTAGGGGCATGTGCCGCCAAGACTGATGAGAGGAGTTTGATGTTTGGAATGCTTAGTAGAATCCAACATCAACTCCTGCAGGTTGTCCTTTCACCTCTACATGAACATCACGGCACATATTCTCCCAACTCCCCTCAAATAAATAAGTGTAATAAAAAATTTAAGGGCTAAGAATAAATCCACTTTTGGATCCAGAGGGTCCTAGAAACCTACAAGAGGAACATTATGACGGGTGGATCTGAGCCCAGGGGTTCTGCTTGATCAAAGGCACCAACCAAGAACAAAACATGCAACCATCATCAAACCCCTACCCAGATCTAACCAAGGGACAGAACATTCTCCACAGTTAAGTGGAGACTGGGGACTGACTTTCACAGGATCTCTGGTGCCCCATGTTTGGCCATGTCCCTTTGTTGGGGAGGCCCAATGGCACTCGGAGGAAGGATAGCAGACTACCAAGAAGAGACTTGATACCCTAGCACCATATTCAGGGGGAGGAGGTCCCCCTTGGTCACAGTCATAGGGAAGGGGGATTGCGGTGAAAGTGGGAGGTAGGGAGGAATGGGAGGATGTATGGGATGGGATAGAAAATGAGATGTAATATGAATTATTTTATCTTTCAATAAAAATGTGTTAAAAAAATAAATAAATAAAACAAAGAGAAATTAAAAAAAAAAGAATAAATCCACTTTTAATTGGATTTAACATTGCAAAGTCATTTTTATGGAATTCATAATGATTTTAAGTCCTTACTGAAATATATTACTATTTTTGCTTCTAGAAATTGTAACAAATTAAATTATATAATAATTATATATAATAATGAGAACTTTAATATAAATTATGACTAAATATTGTGTTAATTTTGGTGGTTTGCAATTTGTATACTTTCTGATCTAATTTGTTTCCCTATAAATCACACAATTAAAAAATACAGCAATTAAAAGAAAAAAACTGCACAATTTAAATGATGAGAAATTAAGTTACAAAAATATTATATTGCTTTTTATAATTGTATAAATAAACAGCAGGAAAAAATTAAAGAAATCTTCATAAATATATTTGCATTTGTTATTTTGTTTTTTGGGGTTTTTTTTTGGTTTTTCGAGACAGGGTTTCTCTGTGTAGCCTTGGCCATCCTGGACTCACTTTGTAGACCAGGCTGGCCTCGAACTCACAGCGATCCGCCTGCCTCTGCCTCCGAGTGCTGGGATTAAAGGCATGTGCCACCACGACCAGCTTATATTTGCATTTGTATGAGGAGAATATTGAATATTTACATAGAGATATTAACATAGGTTTATAGAGGTCATGATTCACAGTGAGATGGAGCTGAATACATAGAAATAAAAGTACATAATGGTGAGTGGAATTTATGGTGCAAATATCTACAGATACTTTACAATGTAATGTTTGGATGTTAACAGAGAAGTGAGCTGCATGAAAGAGAGCTCATTTGATTAATTGGAAGGATTGTGATTTTGATCTTGTTTCTGGTGTATCTTGCTTCTAATAACCTCACGATAAGAACCCCGAGTCACTGGTGTGTGCTTTGTAAAATGTGGAAGAAAGCTTGTCAGCTGCAATCTTTCTTTCCCTGGGGAAGACAGCCTGCCAACTCTAGAAACAGACTTGCCAGTCAGTACCAAGTGCCAACTTACACCTTGCCTTTAGAGAGACTTGTTGCATGATGGCACAGCTTGATTATGTTGCCTAATTTGTGCCATCTTTTTCCTTTATGCATTTACAACTAAATCCTGTCCAAACTAGCCTTGGCTGTTTCTTGAATTTATCGTCAACAGCTAAGTCAAAAAGTCCAGAGCTTTCCCACAGAGCCAAATGGCATTAACTCTCCCACTAACAACCTTGTACTCAAACCCTGTATCAAAAAACACATGTATGCTCTCTCTGCATGAGATGTACTTCGTGACTCACTTCAACAACACAGAACTGCACACACTATATTATCATTATTGTTGTTGTTGTTACTTATTTTACTAAACATTTGTCATTATCTGCCTGACATATGCATGTTTATATATTCACTTGGTTATCACTCAAGATGTTTTTAATAAACTGTAACTGCAATGAGGAACTTTGATTGCCCTTGTATCCTCAGATCCTAGCTGAGTGGTGTTACTGTGAAAACAACTTTTGCATTGTTTAATTAATAAATTTACAGGGAAGAATTAAAATGAACTACTGAAAATTTAAAAGGTGAATCTCATGTGTGGAAGCTGTTCTATAACTATTCACTGTCAAAATAAAGGACAAAATGTAAGTGAATGGTTTGATTCTATTTTTAAAGCTCTGTGGAAATTCAGAAAGGATATGTGCTGCAAATTTCCTTAGATATTAAGGCAACTATAACCAAGCTACAGCCACAGAATGAAAGAGGGTAGGTATAGAGTAAGGAACTAGAGGGAACATATATATCTCATTAGAAAAAGGAAATGGAATAAATAAATATGGATGGAAGGGAGGGTGGAATAGGAGCATCAAGTGAGAAGAGGTAGGAAGGGCGACTGTGTAGGGGAACATGGAGAGAGAGCTAATTTTAAAAAATATTTTATTAATTTATTCATATTACATCTTAATTGTTAGCCCATCCTTTGTATCCTCACATTACTTCCTCCCTCTTGCTTTCTCCTTACCCCCTCCCCTATGTTTGTGACTGAGGGGGACCTCCAGCCCCTGTATATGCTCATAGGGTATCAAGTCTCTTCTTGGTAGGCTGCTATCCTTCCTCCGAGTGCCACCAGGCATCCCCATCTAGGGGACGTGGTCAAATATGAGGCACCAGAGTTGTGTGAAAGTCAGTCCCTAATCTCCACTCAATGATGGAGAATGTCCTGTCCATCGGCTAGATTTGGGTAGGGGTTTGAAAGAGAGCTAAAATTAAGAGCCATTTGAGGGACTGTATGGAAACCAAATACAGTAGAAACTTCCTAAAATATGAAGGCACTCTAAATGAAAGCATAAAATAATGTGGAAGAAAGTATCCCAACTGGCCAGCTCTTGCCACCTATTGTAGCTTCCAGTACTAGGATTGGGATACATCGAATTGAATTGTTGGCCAAAGGGGCAGGAAAGAAATCCTCAAGTAAAAAAGCTGTTCCCAAGATTATAGGTTGCTCTCCACAAAGAGTAGCAAGGCACTATTGCTGAAAATAACATCTATATTGAACATGAACATGAAGGTGTTGTCCTGGTGGTGCCTACATAGAGCCTTATCTCCCACATCCAGTGTCTTTGGTACAAAAAGATTCTCTTGACACTATCAAAAAAGAAATTAAACACCATCCTAGGTACAAACTCTCTATCTACAATGGTGTACTACCTGTAAGATGTGTTGACATAATGGTGGCACAAAGCTGGTGGAAGTAACCAACCAATACCTGATTTGACATAAGGCCCATCTCCCAAGATGGAACACACACCTGGCACTGTTTGGGAGACCATTGACTAGTAATCTCAGGCATCCAGAGAGAAAAAAATGCTACTAGTTTTAAAAGAAAGGAAAAGTAGAAAACAATGACTTCTAATGAAATTCTGCTATACTCATGGATCAGTGCCTTGCACAGGCATTATCAGAGAAGCTTCCTCCTGCAGCAGATGGGAACAAAAACAGAGACACACAGCCAGACATTAGGCAGAGAGTGGAAGGCCTTGGAACATTCAGTCCTAAATGAGATGTCTCTATCAAATTCTACTTCTCAGATCTCAGAGAACCCAGAAGCAGAAGAGGCAAGAAGAGTGTAAGAGCCAGTAGGGGATGGAAGATAGGAAGAAAACAAAACACAAATCTTTATGAGCAAAGCTCAGAGAGTGAAGCAGCATGCACAGGGCCTGCACTGGTCTCCCCAAGGGCTTTTGTATATACATACATACATACATACATACATACATACATACACACACACACACACATAGAGTGGCTTCCACTTTAGTGTTTTTATATGATTCCTGAATGAATCAAAAGTGAGTCTTGATTCTTGTGTCTTCTCTTGAGTTCTTTTTCTTCTCTTGGTTTGTCTTGTCCAAGAATAAAGTGAGTGTTTTATTTTATCTTACTAGACTTTATTTCATTATATTTAAAAAAAAAATGAATGAATGAATGATACCCTACATATAAAGGAAAAGGTTAACAATGGAACTGTCATTTATACCTGCTGGGAGAGGGAATATCAGTTTTGTCCAGCAAAGTGACACTAGGTCTATCAACCCCTCCTAAGGCTGGCCTCATATTTATGAGTAGTTGACCAACATATAATGCACCCACAGAATTTCTGTGGGCTTTTATTTGTTTAACATTTGGTGGCTTTGTGGGGGATTTGGGGGTAGAGAAGCATGGAGATTTTGTTTTGTCTTTGTTTTCTTGGTTGTGTTGTTGTATTGAGTTTTTTCTTTTATTTTTGAGAAGAAAGTGTGAAAGTTGGGTAAGGACATAGGGGCAGAGGATCTGGAAGAACTTGAATACCTTTAAGTTTAGAAGTTGCTTTGAATCATAAAACATATAATAAAAAAAGAAGAAAACTTAGAAATGATAAAGTCAGTTTGATGGAGATATTATTAATGTGGCCAAACTCTCCAACACCAGCATCATAATAAAGACATTGATTGATAATTAATTACCAGATAATGAAACTTGCTCTTCCTCACACAAGGAATGTGACATTTACTTCATAATGGTAAGGTAAGTATGTCTAGAAAGGATGTTGGCTTTCTGCATGGTAGCATCCCTGGAACAGCTGAACAGTTTTGTGAGGGATTCTTAGGTGCATGATATACTCATCGCAGTTCTTGAAATCCTAGCCAATTCAGGTTGTAGCAATCTGTGTATTTCTGAGAGATCTATATATGGGTTGTATGGGAGCTTCCAAAACTAATTTTTTCCTATGATTTGAGGATCATAGGAAAAAAAATCTATAAAATCGAGGAGGGGAAATGTTGGAAGGGTTTAAAAGCAGTTGGTAGGAGACAGTAATGGAGGAAAAGGAATGTGATGAAATTCTATTTCAGTTAAAACCTTATTTTAGAAGGTTTGCTCTGGCCAATTAACATTAAAGGGGTTTTATTGGTAGTTCCTGAAGCACTTGAACACACAAAGCACAGGCAGAGAAAGGTTCAGAAAGAAAACAACCAAATAAAGTGAACTGTAAATGTTTTCTGAGTATCATCATCATCATCATCATCATCATCATCATCATCAAAGGAGACCATCATTTTGAGAGTTGGGGGATGTGAGGAGTTGAAAGGATGAAAAGGAAAGAGTTTTCATCCTATTTTAGTTAAAACATCTTTAAAAGTAAACAAATAAATACACATTTTTTTCTGGTAAGGGTCATTTCTTTTTACTCTAAAACTAATACAGAAAGGAAAAGCAAGTAGAAGATAGAAAGTTCAGATGTCCAAATCATGGTCACATGATCTACAGAGCAATGGAAAGGCTGAAACATATTACTAGAGACCTAAGGGTACAAAGATCCGTGCACCATAAGCTGAGGAGTAATTGTCAGCTCATATGAAGGCTATTATACCTCTGAAGATAATAACCTGCCCAGAGTGGATATTTTCACATAATATGAAATACCATACTAGGATAAAAACTTTGAAATATTACTCAGCATTCAATATGAAGATTTTACAGTATATCATTTATGAAATGGTTTTCCTAACATCAAATTACCAGAACTTCCTTTTCTTGTGTGTGTGTGTGTGTGTGTGTGTGTGTGTGTGTGTGTGTGTGAGAGAGAGAGAGAGAGAGAGAGAGAGAGAGAGAGAGAGAGAGAGAGAGAGAGAGAGAGAAGAGAGAGTGAGAGAGAGAGAGAAAGAGACTGAGAGAGGGGGGAGAGAGAGAGAGAGAGGAGGAAGAGAGGAGACAGGAGTGGGGGCTTTCATATAAAGTATGCTGGCATAGAAGTTTTATGCAGCTCAAGATCATTTTGAATTTCTGAACTTCCTGCTTTTACCACTGTAATGCTGGCCTTACAGGCATGCACCACCATGCTTAGTTTTATTCTCTACTAAGGGGAAGAAAAAAAAAAAAAAAAAAAAAAAAAGCCCAGGACCTCAGGCAAGCACTGCATCAACTGAGCCACATGCTCTGCCTCCAGGGCAGGAAAATGCAGTTCAGCAAGCCCAACTACAGAGAAATAGAGTAAAAGAAGACACAGAGGGTACCTGTCTCCACATAAGAGAAAGCCAGGAACACATAGTAGCTTTTTGTCACCATTCAAAATCTAGCTGAAGTGTGTAAATTCCTTTTGAGGCTACTACTTGGGAAGAACATTTAAGGTAAATTTGAGCAACATTTCTTAGAGCGTTGGCAGAAAATGCAGGAATGGAGATCCGCTGGCGGAGCTACCCATACCTTGTATGTATACACAGACTTAAAGATTCACAGTCTGGGAACCATCACTGGGATAAAAAATAAAATAAATAAAATAAAAATAAAAAAACTCTGTTCAATATCCAAGATGGATCACATTGATAAAAACCTCAACATACTCAGGGGCACACCCCTGTAATCTCTGCACTCTGAGAGACAGAGTCACACTGATCTCTATAACTCCAAGGACAGCCTGCTCTACAAAGTGAGTCCAGGACAGCCAAGGTCACACAGAGGAACCCTGTCTTGACCCCTCAAAACATGGCACAACACAGCAAAACAACAACAACAAAAACCCTACCAATACTGTAGGGAAACACTTAAGTCTTTGCTGTCCATCTGCTCTTTGGGAAAAGATAAGCTCCACAGTGTTAATTGTGCAGTTGAACAAAACACAGAGTAGGCAATATTAAATATGACCAACTGGAGGAAAATGACATTTTATCACTAAACTCCTAGGATATGTATGTGTGTATATTACATATACACTTCACTATTTGCAGACAATCAAGAATTAAAAAACAAAACAAAACAAACAAAAACCCAGCAACCTGAAAGCTATAACAAATCACAGGTATGATAAGGAAAAATGCACAAGAGAAAACATCCCATACCAGTGGGTGGAATCTATCTTCAATTGACCTTGAAATGGACTATTTAGCACTTTTCAGAACTGGAAAGGCAAGTGAGTCATTTTGAAATTTGAGATTGAGAAAAAGCAATAATACCCATCAAAGTCAAATCACAGTGTAACTACACTCAAACGAAAGTAGCTCATTACTAACCTCCCCCCACCCCACCCACCCAAACTCTATGCAAACTCTTCAAAATCGGAGAGAAACAGAAACCTCCCATTTAAAAGCTCCTCTGTGTGGAGAGCAGAGACTATCTGGGGGTAGATCATCAATCATTCTACTTACAGTCATATCCTGTGGAGAAAGCCCCATAGCAATTGCTATTTATTTAAAAAAAAAAAAAAAAAGCTATGTGTGAAAAATAAGGATACTAATGTGGTCCTTATTGACATACCATAAACAAATGCAATATTTCTTCTCTCTTTTATTTATAATTGCTGTGTAAGCACATAGTTCTTTCCACGTGTTTGTGTCTTGCATTATGAGCTTCTCTAAGCTATTTTTTATTATCTTGGCCTTGAGAGAAAAACTATTGACTCAGAATCCCCAAGACCAGGTTCTCAGCGCAAAGGAGACTTATTTGCTCCAGAGGGACAGAGGGCAGGGAATAAGAGACAAAGACAAGAGATAGAGACTGAGGAGCAAAGGTGAGGGCACAGAGTGTTTTTCCTAGTGGATAGAGGACTGCCTCTAGATAGAGAGGGAACAGAGAAGGCACATAAGAAAAGGGTTGTTTATATAGGAAAAAACAGGGGGAAACCCTGTGTTATCATGAAGTGTTGAATTTCAATTGGGCATGTTGATTAGGTTAGCTAAAGGGGGCTTTTGATTGCTAGTATACAATATTTTGATATTTGGACCTTTGTAGCCACTCTCAGGAGGAGAAAATGGCAAGATAAATTCATTTGGGAGCTAGCTTTAGAAATATAACCTCACAGTTTTTTAGAAAGGCAGAGGTAATTGAGGAGAAGAACAAAGCCTGCCAGAGCTGTGCTTGCCTTCAATCATATACATCTAGGAGACAAAGTTTCAATACATGTGTATTATGTCTGTGCAGCTACATGCTGTCATGCCAAGTTTTAATAGAAGGTGCATGACACACAGTCCATGGTTTGTAACACTTATGCCACTAAACATTGCATTGAATAACTTTGGTTGTTAAGCCAAATGTAGTTCATAAAATTAATTATGATTTTTATGGAGCATTTGTAAAGCTTAGAAACACATAGTGCAACAGCCAAACCGATTACATAGACCTATAGGAGCTCTGGCTATGAATTATTTCCACATTCATTGTCAGTAGATTGGACGAAACAGCTGTCATTTATGGACTTTTGTTGCAATTTACTTCCTTAAGTTTAAGTAGCACAAACACCTGTGTTTAAATAGAGCCGACAGATGAGTTCTCATCCAAAATCTATTTCTTGAGCATGTTGAATCCTAACTTCTGGTTTTAAAGTGAAATGTATTAATTGTGACAAACTTCAAAGTTAGTGACTAAAATATTATGATGTATGCTAATGTGGAATGATTAATAAATATAAGCTACTATTATTATTTCTCTGTTCTTTTTAGAAATAGGTCAAGTTGCTTATTGCAAATATAATTACATATTCACATACAATTAATTATACATATGTATTGTACATTATTAAATCTGTTCTGAGGTTTTTGGTTACATTGTTTCGATACCATTTTTAATAGCTCATATATTCCTTCAATTTATTATTATTACGGTATTTACTAGACCTATTACATTTGGTGTGACTTTTATTTCTCAATATATCTCTGCGTAGTTAGAAGCAGATCCAGTCTTGACTTCCACACAGCATGCAGTGATTTCTGAATTGCACACCTTCAGTTGCTTAGGATAAAATATCTTGATTTATTTCTGAGCAAGAAAAAGGCAGAAAGATCTGCAATCTCTCCTACCTTGGGAGCATTTCTGTGTCTAATGAAGTCTTTAAAGGGTTGGTTAAAGGTTTACTGATTTCTTGCTCTTTCTCTTAATCTTCTTAATGTTTTGTGTGCCATCCAAAATTGGTACTTCTTCAACTTCAAGTGCATTTCAGACTTCAAAATAAAATCACTTATTTTTCTGTTCCTTAAGTTGTCTGTCTCTCCAGAGAAACAAATCAAATACTTGAATCAATGCAGCTTCCTACTACTCCAAACTGATTTGAGATATAATTAAATTGTCTATTCCACAAGAGATAAATTATGGTCTGAGATCATAAATCTCAAAACCTTGCTTATTAACTTCCTAAGAACCAATGAAAAACATTAAAATGTGGAACATTTTCCATAAGATTCTAGATATTTTACTAAACCATTTATTTTCTCATCAAGTGATTAGAATTGTCTTTCTGATATTGAGAACGCACTTTCTGGCAAGATTAGACATATAGCTCCCTAGCAAGGCTGCATACCTTTGGAAATATCATTAACATTCTTATGTCATGATAATTTATGTAATTATTACCACAAAGAAAGAATCCTAATTTTAATATATTTTATAGAACACTTATTGTAATAAACCATATTTAATCTTCTTAGCCATTTTATCTCAAAGTGAAATGTTTTCTAGCTGAAATACAGAATACATTATATGTACCCTAATAAATTCTGTCATATAAATGACATTTGGGCAAAATATGTTTCTGATTCATATCTTTATCAGTATGGAAACTTGCCCAAGATGTGAAATAATCTTGGTGTTTTAGCTTGCTCTATACTTGGCAACATTCAAGAGTATGTACTATTAGTACTTAGTAAACTACAGTGTTAAAACTTAAATTCTACCAAGGACATATTTTTAAATACCAATAAAAATTAGTACACTTACCGATGTTAATATTGAAAAATCTCTGAATTCAAAAGAAACTAATAGAATCTAAAGGGATTCTACACAATAGATTTATTTTAAAGTAAAGAATATATAACGCAAATGTCAATAAGGCTGCTAAGATACAGACCTTCTGTTGTTCTTAGATACTTCTTCTTACACAGTGTATTCTTGATTTCTGCTCTCATTTGTATAATATCATCGCTCAGTATCTATTTCTTTATAGTCAAATTTCAGAATAACCCTAAGACAGTTGGTGACTTTTTCTTTTATCTCATTTTCCAGAAATGCACACCATGTCTACAGTGGAAGCTTGAACATAGAGAAGTAACATTCAAATTAGATGAAAAGAATAATTCATTTGGACATAGAATGTTGAGCTGTCCACCTACCTGCCTCTTGTGTGCTTCATAATTTATATTTTAGAACTAATCCAAATCTGTACTTTTTTACCCATTCAATTGTATATTTTAAAAAGTTAATGGAACACTCACCTACTGCTGATTGTTTAAAATAATTACATATATACATATAATTACATATAGATAATAGTTGATACAATAATTACATATCAACATATATCTCTGTTTAGGGCAAAATCTATATCATATTAAATAATTAAGATCAACTCCAGATAGATTTCAAATCTAATTATTAAAGGCAAATGGTAGAGATTTAATAAAAGTTATTTCTTTGATGATGTCATACATGTGTTTAGTGCATTGTTTACGCTCAATTGTTGCATTCTTTTATCCCCCACCCCCATTATCTCTACTTCCCTTTACCCAGAAAAACTTTTCCTATATTCAGGCCTTTTTGTTTTGTTTTGAGTTTTTTTTTTTATTTTGCATTTTTAACAAGAACACTATGTATGGCCGTAGGTGTGAACTTATCCACTAAGTCTGGTAGGCTAACCCAGCTGATTGCAATAAACCATTGTCCCTCTCCTAGAAGGCAGCACTTTAGCAAGAAGGAATAATGTCCCATGAGCCCATCCTCGGTCCATGAATAACTGTTTACAAACCCAGTCTTATGCTAGTCCAGTGTGGGCAAACGTAACTGTTGAGTGATCGTGTCTGCGAAGACTGTGTCATGTTCTGAAGTTATCATTTTATATATGTTTTCCCTGTCTTCGAGCTCTTACACTTTCTCTATTCTCTCTCCCATAATTCTGGAGATGGAGAGACTGCTGTAAATATCTTGTTTAGAAGTGAGTAGCAAAAGGGTAGGTATTTTATGACCTTTAAGTATAAAATCTTTCTTAAAATAAAGAGAGATGAATACATTGAACAATATTAACTATGTCAATATTGAAAACTTCTGTTCACCCAAAAAGCTTAAACAGAACAGGAAAAGGACATTAAAAGTTTATAGAGTATATAATACGTATATATATGAATATCTGAAATAAAATGTGGTATACAAATATGAGAAAGTTCTTATATATGTCAATCCTCACGACATACAAATTCAGACAAAATTGAATTAGAAAAACATTTTAAGAGTGTTTGTTGTGTGAGTTTTTGTAGAAGTGCGAAGGTGCCTGCATAAACTAGGAGAGGGTATTGGATCTCCTGGGGTTGGACTTACAGACATTTATGAGCCATCTGACATGGGTGCTGAGACAGAATTTAGATCCTCCATAAGAGCAGTATACACTCTTAGCTGACATGCCATCTCTCAAATTCCAAATATTTAGATTTTTTGTATACATCTAAAATCATAAGAATGGTTGTAAAAATAACAACAACAAAAGCAAAATAACTGAGAATCTTCTGTTTGGAGAAACTGAAACTCTTCAGGTTGTGTCAGTGGGCTCATGCACTTTCCCAATCTGTTTTGTTGTGTTGAACATAGTGAATAAATACATTTGAATTATCCAGCATTTCTGTTTCTAGGGATATGCTAAGATAACATATTCACATGAAACAGCATGTCTGCTATTTGTTAATAGTAAAATTACAAATAATTTAGATGTTTATCATCAATAAAATTGATTAATAAGTGTGATGTATGAACAAAGAGATACTAGAGTGTAGCAGAAATAAATATCTTAACAGCTTCATGCAGCAGTATTGATGGATGTCACCAGCCGAATGCTAAAAAAATTGAACCAGCCTCAAAGCACACACTGTGTTCCAGCAACATAAAGCACAAAGGGCATATTGAACCTCTTGTTGTACTCAGCATGGTTTAGACTCTCAAGGACTGTATGTGAGTAGAGAAGAAAGTAAGCTTACTTAGTGCAAGTAATAAACCATTGGTTGATCTTGGAGTTAGTCACACAAACATTTTCTGTATAACAACACATCAAGCACCTAAGTTAATGATACAAAGACTTTTCTTTCTGAATTCATTCTGAAACCACACAGTGACAAAAAAAAAAAAAAAAAAAGCCTCCTCCAAAAACAACAGATAATATGTCTGAGGGTGAGCCCATAAACATTATGGTCTACTAGGAGAGACATTAAGCAACAATTATAATAATAAAAGTGTTACTGTGAGTTTTACTGCATGAATTTAAAGGTAATTGAAGAGTTTCTAAGGATGCTAAGTTACACACTAATGAATTATTAAGACATTGTAATGAATCCAAAGATTGAGGAGAATGCTGAGAATCATGAAGAAAGACATAAGACAAAAAGAAATAATGAAAAGCATTATACCATAGACCGAGGCAGTCTGAGATTAAAGAAAATGCAGACGTGCTCATCTTCTGACCTCATATAATGTTGCACACACCCAATTGCTAGAGTAGAGTGAGAGACTGTAATGTTGAAAATAAAAAAGATGACCCCACATATGTTAGTTCAGTAGGAGCATAATTGATTTTGATACAAAAGCGGGAGTTAATAATTAGTCATGGTAGACTATTCTTCCAATAGGCAAAATAGTTTATAATTAAGTGCTTACCTAAAAGCTAAAAACAGAGACCAGCTAACTTGAATTAATTGCTCATAATTTCTTTGTATTGACTGAAAAGAAGTATAAATATAATAAATGAAAAACTGAGCTCCATATGTCAATTCGAATGTACTCACGTTGTGTAGCACTGTTCCTGGGAGATGTGAGCAAATATCTAATCATGCCAGGAAGGGCATTGATGACAAACAAAAGTAATGATACCACTAAAGTCCAGCTTGGGGAACCATGAGCTTTATTGTGGTCACCTGCAGGAACATGTATGAGAAGTGACTTACAGAAGCAGAAATGAAGCAATGAAAATTGCATCACTGTAGCCCAACAGAGAATGGGCGACAACTCATGAAAACCAGAAATGTGTATTTCACTGCACAAGTTGTGGTCCACTTAAGAGGCTGGACTGTGTCTTTCCATGTGGCTTAGTCTATACAAGGCAGTTCAATGTCTCTGAGCATGCCTCTTAGCAGGCCTTACTGCTTGTATACACTTGGGGAAGGGGATTGTTAGGAAATCTTTTTTTTAATATGCTTTTTTATTAATTTATTCAGATTACATCTCAATTGTTATCCCATCACTTATACCCTCCCGTTCCTCCCTTCTTCCCATTTTCACCCTATTCCCCTCCCCTAGGTCTATGACCAAGGGGGACTTCCTCCCCTACTATATGGTCATAGGCTTACAAGTCTCATCTTGGTAGCCTGCTTATTCTTTCTTTGAGCTAGGAAATCTTGACAAGCCTCAAAGACCTTTGAAACTCAATGTGCTTTTGAGGATGAAATATTTCACCCCTCTTTAGAACTTAGTATTGTGGAGGGATGTGGGGAGGTGGGCTGTCCTTGCAGACTGGGCATGGAGTCAAGCAGAGTTGTCCTCTGAGAGGCTCCACTCAGCAGTGCCTCAATACAGATGCTGAGACTCACAGAAAAACGCTGAGTGTTGCACAGGCCACCTTGCAGAAAAGGTTGTTGGAAGGGGAGAAAAGGGACTAGGAGGTGGCAGGTGCCTCACAAGAAGACCAGCAGAGCCAGCTAACCAAGGCCCAGAGAGGTTGCCGATACTAAAGCACCAACCAAGGACCTTGTATGGACTGGACCTTGGACTCTTTACAAAGATGTAGCTGAGGGCCACCTCAGGATTCATGAAGGTCCCCTCATAAAGGGAATGGGGCTGTTTCTTACGTGGGCTCTCTTCCACCTTTTCAATCACTTTGCCCTGCCAGGACTGCCTTGCCAGGCCACAAGAAAGGAAGACACTTTCAGTCTTGGTAAGACTTGATGAGCTGGGGAGGATGGCAAGGGGGAATCCCCTCTTCTGAGGAGTAGGGGAGGAGGATATGGGAGAGGAAGAGAGGGTGAGGCTGGGAGGGAAGGAGAGATGGGTCTACCATCAGGATTAAAGTGAATAATTAAAAAATAAAGATCATAGGGTTGTACCTCCCTCACATCTTGTGTCTTGAGGAGCTTCCCTCCAGGATCTTAGAAAGGAATTGAATATAACCACTCTGAGCAACAGCATCAGTTGAGGAGATGTGTTAAGCTATGCCCTATCAGGAATGACCTGCCTTGATCTGGTGAGATGTGGATGGAAATGGAAGTGTAGGATCCTGGAGGCAGACATTCAGGGAGGCAGCTAGCAGCTCCAAGCATGAGCTAATAGTGTTGGAAGCAGCAGCATTTCTCTTCTTTGGGAAAGCATCAGCTCTTCTCTATCAGTTGAATCACATCTAGTCAAATTAACTAATACTGTCTCTGTGAAATTGAACTGTCTATGTGCTTTAACCACCAACCTTCCCAGGACAATATATTTTAGTGTTTGTTATGACATACAAATGATCACCGTTTGTACTTCCTAGTAGTATAGCTTTTGTGTGTTCTTAAGTTGGAATAAGTTTCAGTTTTTCTTGGTTTGTATTAGGAAAAAAAAACCTCTAATATAATAAAGTGTATTAGTGTTCCATTCGCATTTAACCTTCAGTAGACAGTTATTTTAAATGGGTGTCCTTCAATTTACTTAATTTCAGAATTTCTCCTTAGATGTTGTAATGGATTCATTTCTGTTGATTTAGCCTATAAGAGTGCTTGCACTTTCTGAATGCTTTAGTGTAATTTCAGAAACACAAGTTTCTACCTTTTGATATGCTAATATTAGTTTCCCTGAGTACAAGAATTTCAATGCCCCGAGGAAATAACTGACTGAAAAAAAAAACATATTTAGTTTTGAGAGTGTACAATTTTTTTTTATTTCACACTTTTACCATAGTGTATAAGCTTTTCAAAACTAGCATAAAGTAATGATCTCTTTTCCTCACTCATCTGTTCTGCTTTTGTGAAAAGACAAAACAACTACATTTACTTTTGCTGATTATTTATTTAATAATGAATAGATTCATTTTAAATTGTTCCTTTATAATACTAATAATTTAAATGTTCCTTTTTCATTTTAAACATTTACTGACTAGTATTAACTGCCATCTAGGTCTTGAAATTGATGGGTGTTGGACAGGTAGAAATGGAGGTAAGTTATTTTGAAAGAAAAACGTGTCACAGGCAAACACGTCAACTTATAGAAGAGCAAACACTATTCAAGGATTCTCACTGTGAGTTCAGATCTAAGTGTATGAAGTAGAATCTAGGATAACTAAGCCAAAAAGTCTATAGTGTTTGATATCCAGTTCATATATGTCAAGATAAACAGTGAGCTCATAGCAAAGGATCATAGGATTCAGTGGGTTCTTACACGTTACTGACACTAATCTATATATCCATAGGTAGTACCTACATTATTTTTTATTCCATCACAAAACATTCAGTAAATGCTTTTTTTTCAAGATTGACAACATTCCGTGATGCATATAAGGATAAGGATAAAAAATAAAAAAGTTTTCTCAGTTATAATAAAGAGTGGCTTCGCAAAATGGCAGTGAGAAATTGGCTTGAAAATGACTAAATAGGAGGCTAGGAAAAACAGAGATTGGATTCAAGATTACTTGTTTTTCTAACTGTAAGCACTTTAAAAGAGATTTTGTATTAGTATCAAAAGTTTAAATACGTTTTTATAAAAATAGGCAGTTATGTATGGTGGTATTAAATCAAAATGAGACCTGTCTGTGTGCGGTGTTTACAGACATCTAAAACTGAACGAGGCAGAGAAGAACATTATAACATGTGGTAGAGTTTATATATTCTTTTTCTTTGCGGGCAACTCTGAAAAATGTCTTTGAACAATGGATCAATTTTGTGTGTTTGCCAATATATTTTTCTGTGACAGCAAAAATATTCAACAGATAACTAGAAATTGGATCTGAAATAACAGTCGGGCTCTGGAATTGCGGTTTCTTTCTGCCTATGAATAATTGGTTCGTGTCTGGAGGTAATACTTTCTGATGGGCTGGAGTATCCCAAGGCATCTCTGAAAATATTTTTCTCTGCACACACAAATTGATCTCAAAGTTTACAGAATTCATGGCTGTAATTTTAAGTTGGATTTATTGACACCCATTCTTATTGAGTGTGAAAACAGATTGATGAGCAATTTGTTTTAATCCTCCTGTGGGAAGGTGGGATCACTCAAGAGGATTGTTAGTAGTTTGATGGTTTTATTTTTCTGGTACCATCTGCTAACTTTAATAACCAAGAAGAACTAGTTTGTTTTTAAATTATAAAGTTTTAGAGTTGTATTGCATAGCAGAGAACAGGTAAAAAAGGTAAGAAAGTCCCCCTGGAAATTATACTTTGCTTAAAATTTTAAGCAAATTGAAAGACAACACAAAACTGTATCAAGGGGAGCCAAGCATTGCATTAAAAAAAAATGAAAAGGTAAGTAATTTAACTTTTAAAATAAAATGTTTCAAAGCACCAACTGAAAGAGATTATTTTGAGAGAAAAGGCTTATATATACTCTGTATTAAGTTACGCATAAATGTACACATTTATCCAGGGAGCTTGTATGGTGAACATCTATGTAGTCTTACATGTTTCTAATTTCTTGTTAGCTAATATTTTAACTAGAACCACGACTATTTTCCATCAGTATGATAATCTGCATTTTACTAATACAGGACTAAGTCTAAGGAAGGACTTTTGGCTAAATAGATGCTTCAGGATTAGACAGAAATTAATAGCTGCATCACTTCAGCCACAGAATAAAATTTATTACAAGCTTTGCATTGTGAATTTTTTTTTTTTTTTTAGTTCTGCCCTAAGGAAGACTGATCCCGTAGTGGAATCCTTAACTGTCTCTAATTGTCATATGGAATATATAGCATAACGCCTAAGATTAATGAAAGACATTTGTCTTTATAACTTTTAACATGAAAAACAGTTCACGCTCTGTAAGAATAAAAATGTAGGAAATTTGCTTTTTTCTAGGCTAGTTGCCTCACTGTCATCGCTCCTTTTGTGGTTTGAATAAGAATAGACCCATAGGCTCATATGTTTGCATACTTGGTCTCCAGTTGTTGCATCTGTTTGGAAAGAATTAGGAGGTATAGCCTTGTTGGAGGAGGTGTGCAACTGCGGACCCACTTTAAAATATGAAATGATTCCTGCCATTCTTCCTCAGCTCTCAGCTACTGCTTCGGCAGCATGTCTGTCTGCTGCTGCCATCCCCCATGCCCTGATTGGCACGAACTATAATACTATCAGTCTGTAAGTCCTAAGTAAACGTGCATGCATGTGTGTGTGTGTGTGTGTGTGTGTGTGTGTGTGTGTGTGTGTGTTTACTTTGTGGTTTTCTTTAATATCCTCTAATCTTGAACTTTTCACCTTCCTAAGACATTATTTTTGTATCATTACTCAGTTCTAAGCACAGCTTGCTAATTGAAAATGGTACCATTGTAAATAGAAATTCATCTCCCACTGAAAATGAATAACTTAGTTTGTGGTCTCTGAGAGTCTTGTCTGTTTAATTTTACATTCTTAAGTTACAGAATAGTATTATGTTCAATCTCTTTAGATTTAATATCATTTAATAATTTATTAGTGTGTATTAAGTATATACACTTATTGGTTTAATTATTGTATTTTTATACATGTACATTTTATATTGTCAATGTCACTGGAATTGGAATTACTCAGAGGCATACCCATATGTGCATATTCACAGATATTAACTGAAGAGAAAAGACCGACTCTAACTCTAAGTGGCTGTGGTCTTAGACTAAGCTTTAAGAGGGAGAAAAAGAGTGGAATGCCAGAGCTCATTATTCTCTGTTTTATTATTGCAGATTCAAAGAGACCAGGTACTGAATGTGCCATTCCTTCTCAACTACAATGAATAACTTACTCTCAAACTGTGAGCCAAGGGGTTGTGTGGAGGACTTGGAGTTTAAAGTGTTTGTGGTGGAAGCGCTAGACCCAAGTTTGAATTTCCAGCACTCATATAAAAAGCCTGGTATATCAATGTGCACATGTGAGCCCAGAGCTTTGAAGTGGAGACAGAAGGAACACAGGTATTTTCTGGCCTGCCAGAGTAAATGATTATTAAGATTTGTATTGGAGGTTGGTCTGATGTATTTTGATTCTAATTAATGCTTGCTGTCTCTCTGACCCAAATGGTACCTTGCCTAAAAGCCTAACCCATTTGACCAATAAAGAGCCATCACACCTGCACAGGGCAAATGGATGAGTGGCTAAGGTTCGTGAGCTTTCGGAGACAGAATGTTGGGAAGGAGGAAGAGTGGAAGAGAAGGGAGGAAGGAGAAGGCCGATGCCATGGATTAAGTGGAGGAAAAACACATGGCAAACATGGATAGAGATTTGGCCCAGATGATGACAATTAGCAAGTATTTGGCATTATGGATGGGAGGTAGCTCGACAGAAATTATTAAAAGCTGATGACACGGTACTTGGTCAGGTATCCCATACATGACTCAATATGGGATATAGTTTATGGGATTAATATCTGCCTTCTCCCTGCTTAATTAAGGTTATCTTAAAATATAACAGGCATCTGTGTCTTGATTGATTGCTAGCAGGTTAAAAATTACTGCTGTAGTAGTAATTATAGGCCTGATAATAAACATTATTAGGTCATATTAATAAATTAACTGCTATAGACTTGGGTTTAGAAAAAGGCACTGGATCACAAAATATAGTCAAAAGTGATTAAAGAAGCTCCCTCTCAGTGATTTCTGTCCTCCATAGGTTCATGTATGAGGACACACCTCCACCACAAACACACAAAGACACAAATACCAGTACACATTCACACACACACACACACACATACACGAGAGAGAGACAGAGAGAGAGACAGACAGACAGACAGACAACAGAAATGAGACAGAGACAGAGAGAGAAAGAGGTGAGCCAAAAACCCTACAATTTTCAGATTATAACTATTATTGATGTTATTAAGGACATTGATCATTTAGGGACCAGGAAATTTCAGTGGTGGAGTCCTTATCAGATACCTTTGGCTGAGAAGCCTTATCCAAGCACTGAAAAAGAAAAGTGAATTAGTGGCTTACATGTTTTGCTGTGAGAAAAATAACAAATTGTGTGTTTAAGAAATTGCTCATGATTATGGTACCAATCATAAAAATAAAATATAAACATGAATATGTCTTGGAGGGTATTTTCTTAGCCACATTACTAGAGAGTACATACTGGACATTCAGCTTAGCCCAGATTAGTTCTGTCCCAGAGGTCTGCATATCATGGAGGGTTGACTAATCTAATACTGGAAAGAATTACACGAACAAGGTCAGTTGTCAAAAGTGTGTGCAGCCAATGTATCTTTCCTGTTGTCCTCATTTCCACTGCTCCCTGGAAACAGCGCCTACGTATTCAGGAATGGGGAAAACACTGGCACTGAAAACACTTTCAGTTTGTTATGCACTTTGGTCCTGAGCAATTCCATTTACATTTGTCTTCTTCTAACTCAGATGCGTTCTAACATGCCCTGGGAGTTTATACACAGCCAAAAGGGCATCATTTGCTTCTTCTGAAGATGAAAACCTGATCATTTCACCAGCTGACCTGCATTTGGGCCTTCTGGGCAGAAAGCCAACAGCCACAGAGAATTAGAGCAAGAGAGAATCCTCTTGAGTTCATATCCAGGAAGGTATTTTTCAGTGCCCTCAGGGATCAAAGGCGAGGATAAAGCAGATTCCTCATAACTGGGTAACACAAATTGATAGCAGCATGAATAAATAGCAGCGTTTGCGCATAAGGTACAGTATGGACAGTTCATCAAAGTTCAATTTTAGCTTTCTCTTGCTCCAAATTCAGGATTGAATCAGTTTTGGTGCTTAGATATTTCTGATGGAAGTTAAAAGCACACACTTTTGTGAGCTTCTACCCATGCTAAAAATGTTTACAGAATAGAATATAGAGCTTTATATAGCACTGGTGAATAGTAGTTTTTCTCTCAATATAACCAGGGAATAGAAGTTAGTCCTCCATAATTGGCGTCACTTTATATATGATTTCTCAGTTATATTTTATTACATTCAGATTATTTCACTTTGCTAACATAGTGGTTACACACTCTGATATGTGAAGCTGTTTCCTTTCTTTAAAATATTGCCAGCATAATTAAGCTATACTACTTTTTAATGTTTTCTGAGAAATAAAGGGCAGAATACTCTTTCTCCTGTGTATAAATGATCCTTCCACGTATATTCTCTTACCTCAGAAGCCATCTTTAGAAATTTTATCTGCACGTTCCTTATACTTCTGCCATACAATTCATATTTCACCTCAAGTATTTATTTTAACTTAATAATAGCCTATAATTTTTGCTGATGGCTGTCTCCAGGATAGCTTGGTCCAGAACCCTGACTAGGGTCAGTGAAAGAATGAAGAAAGGATGGAGTGTCAAGGCATAGCAGACATATGGGTACAGAGTATGAGGGGTCAGATGGTTTGTGTACACTCCGATGGAGGAACCCCAAATACCACCATAGCCCAGAATCTCAATGATACATCAAGTGGCAACACAGGACAAGAAGGTGGCTAGTCTTTGTACAAAATCTCCATAAGTGAATAACCTCGATTACAGTCATCAGGGAGAAAGAAGCTGCTGTTACTAGATTTTATACAGGATGGCCAATTGTTTGCTCTTGGACCCGGAAGGAAGGATTTGACACCCCTCTGAGTCTTACCTGGAGAAGGGTCCATCCACGGAATGGAGATGTTAGTGTCTTTCTATGGATGCACTCATGCCAACAAGACACATTTAGGCAGGGCATCACTTGCTTCTCCAGTATCAGCATCTTCTATTTCCCTATTTCTTTAAAAGAATTCTTCTTACACATATTACTTCCCAACCCGTTTCTCCTCCCTCCCCTCTCCCCTGTAATGCCTCTCCCCAGTTCCAGTCATTTTTTTCCTGTATTTGAAACTGGACATCAGCAAACTAAGTAATCCAATTGAAAAAAAAAATGGTGTATATGTCTAAACAGAGAATTCTCAATGTAGGAATCTCGAGTGGCCTGAAAACGCTCAGAAAAACGTTCACCAACCTTAACCATCAACAATGTCTTAGTTCAAAATAGTTTTTTTTTTTTAAGTTGAAGTAAGTTCTCTTTTAATTTCCATAACTTCAGGTTTTGTTAACTTTTACACTAAAGTTGATCATAACTAATATTAGGAGATAAAGGGACTATGCAGGAGAGGGGTCATAGTTGGCTTCCTGCTGCTGTTATTAGCAACATATTCCAAAACGACACAGAGCAGAGAGAGTTTATTTGATGTACACTTCTTAGTTATAGCCCATCATTGCAGGAAGTCAAGGCAAAACCTCAAGGAGAGGCAGAGGCAAAAACCACTGCATAATGCTGCTTACTTATGCAGCACATGGCCTACGTACCCAGGAATTGGCACCATTCAAAGTTTTTTGGTTCCTCCTACATCAATCAACAACAATAATACCAACGTGCCCACAGTCCGGTTTGATAGGTGCAATTCCTCTTTTGAGATTTCTTTGCCCGTGTGTGTGTGTGTGTGTGTGTGTGTGTGTGTGTGTGTGTGTGTGTGTGTGTGTGTGTATATATATATATATATAACTGTGTGTGTCTGTGGGAAGCTGAAGCTCCTGGCAACCTGCCAGGCAAGATGACTTGCAATTCTGCTCCTGGCTGGTAAAAAAGTCCTTATTTGGGTTGTGGGCCGTGCTTTGCTCTGATGTATGCACCCCACCTTTTCGGGAACCAATTGGAGCTACTGAGGTAAGAGCTGCTGATTGGGTGAGGCAGAAGATATAAGAGGGGTGCTGGGGTGCAGGAAAAAAAAGCTTGCTAAAAAGGTTCCTAAATAAACTGCCTGGAGAAGAACGCTCGGGTCATGTCCTTATTTTCCGCTGGTCGGAAGGGTCGCGACATGTGTCAAATAGGCAAAAACAATTATTATAAAAGTTAATAATTTAACGTGCTTTTAGTTGTGGCTGTTGTTGTCTTATCAAGTTTTAAGAGAAGAAAACAACAACAAAACAGAGTGGGCAGTATGGGAATCCAGGTAACTGTTTGCCTGACAGGGATGGAAAAAGAGAAAACCACGCCTTTTGGGGATGATTTCAAGAAAGCGTAAGTATTGAGTAATGGAAATAGGTAAAGGCTGTATTATGATTTGGAGTTCTTAAGAGAATGTGAGGATGTTATGTGTCCTGCAGTGGTGCTTAGGAATTTGCCTAGCATTCAAAAAGAAGATACAGACAGGCAAAGAAAAAGGGATGATTTTTGAGTAGAGACTGTATAAAATATGGATGCTTAGCAGTGAAGGTCAGCAAGCAACTGCCACAAACGTTCCTGCCATTCCTCATACTTTAGATAAGAAAAGTTCCTATGTCTTTGTTTCTAACCGTAGAGGAATTTTAATTCAAAACATGGCTGCTCTGAAAGAGATCACATCCAAAGACCTTCAACATTTGTGTGATCCTGCCGGATACAGACACTCTTTTAATCACAGGAGACAGAGGCAACCAGATATATAGAGCAAGTTTCAGGTAAAAAGGAAGCATAGGTCCAGGTGTGGTGGTACACGCCTTTAATCCTGTCACTTAGACAGAGTCACGCGGATCTCTGAGTTCTAGTCAGTTCTCTTCAGGCAGTTCAGTTGAGTCAGTGAGTTGGGAGGCAGTGTGGTAGAGTTGAGTTTGTGGCAGTTCAGTTCATGGAATTCGGAGACAGTTTTACCAGGAGAGATTTATGCAGACATTTTGAGGCGAGAAAAGGCTAGACACAGATAAAGACAGAACCAGCCAGAAATTGAGACTGACCCAGAAGATTAGAAAATATTGCCAAAAGTTAGTATGAGGTTGAGCACAGTAATTCACTCAGAAGCAGTAAGAGAAGCCAGTTTGAATCAGTCATCTTGGAGAGGAGTTTGAGCTAAAATAGCTGAGTTGAACAAGCTAGCAAGAGTTCAGAAAGAACTAGGAAGCCTGAGCTTATTGAACAGTAATTCTTAGAGGCTGAAAACATTCTAGGCCCAGATAAGATTGTATGGAAGCTAGAAGCTTACAGAAGCAGAAGGAGGCAGTATAAACCTCAGAGACAAGAATTACATCCAGTGAATAAAAGTTGGTTTTACATCCTACTTTCTCATCTTTGTAGCACTTATCTATTCCTTTGTCAGCACATTGGCTTAGAACACCACAGTATTAATATATTGAAGTTCTATTGGTCATAAATCTGAGCAAGGTTTAGTGTGTTTCCTGCCACAATTACTTTCAGGCTGTATATAGTAAGGCCTCTATCACTTTCCAGCTGAACACTCAACTACAAAAGAATCACACAAAAGCTGACATGTTTGTTCTAAGTATCCAGTACTCTGGGTTGTTGGAGTAAAGACTTCAGTTCTTGGCCATATATCTTTAAGACTGCAGATGTATCTCCTCTATTATTTTTCATCTTAACACTCAACTCCAAAAAGATCATGCAAAAGCTTCCATGTCTGTTATAAGCGTTCAGTATTTTGAGGCTGTTGGCCTAAAGCCTTCAATTCTTTGCCATTTAACAGACCTCTCTCCCAGGCCACATTGCTCCTTCAGAGTGTGGAAACTGGCAGTACTACACTAGAGAACGCTTAGATGGAAGAGGCAGACGTGAGAAACCAGCACAAAAAGTGCACTCATGTCCAGGAAGGATTGCTGAGACTTACCTAAGAAGTTTTCTTAAAGGGAAATGATGAGAAGCAAGTTCCTGCCTATCCTCTATCCACTGTGAATGTGAACATTTAAACTTCCTGCTAAATCATAATAATTGATGGTGATGATAATGATGAAAACTTCCACAAACGCTGATTATTTTTCTTGAAAGAGTAATAGCAGTCAAGAAGTTAGTGTTACTTAGATGAAATGACATCAAGCTGAAGGAACTTATAAGAATAAGAACATGTCATGTGGTTAAAAGATATATCCTAATTCTAATTCTTCCTTCCCATACAAACAGAGCTACTGAACAAATTCACATTATGATTATTTATTTATATCAGGAACATTCAACTGAGAAGTCATTCTAATTTCAGGAAGATTTTTAGAAACATCTCTGGGTTAGTTTGATTGTCGTGGCGATATAATTTAAATTATTCTTTGTTTGCAATGTAGATTTATAAATTTTGGTGGAGAAAGCTGTCAGGTTGGAGAGGGTTACTATGTACCTAACAAAAACAAGCCAAATGAATAAAAATAACAAAGAGGAAAACATCACATTTTCCAATACAACAATTCAAAGAAAAGAGTACTACA
>NW_026131817.1:0-15000 GCF_903995435.1 Acomys russatus | reverse complement strand
AAGGTTTTGTGGACAGTTTATTTTTCTTATTCTAGTAATTCCTCATACATGACTATTTTATTTCCCTTTGTGTAGGAAGGAGCCCAGTGACTCATGCATGCTGAAAAATAAACATTACCAAAGGACAGTTTGATCATTTTCTTCTGGTGGTTCTCTGATTGCAAATTCTCACATTGTGAGGCAACATGGCAAGTTATCACCTGTTCACGTAGCAGTTTTTGTAACAAAAGAGAAGCTTTAAAGCTCAGTAAAACCAAGTCTTTTATGATGGAATATAAGCAGTCCTATCCCTTTTGAGACAGACACCATTTCATGATATGAATAGTGACAGGTCAGCCTAGTGTTCGAAAGAGATACATTGTTTCCATCTTTCAAGTCTGTTGTACAAATCTCCTTAAAAGGGGAGCCCTGAAAATGGCTGCTGTGCCTCTGCTGTGAAACTGCAAAGATGGTAACATCCTTGCAGAACTCTCCATGTGATAATGGAAGCATGGTGTTCGACAGAGTTATTGATCTGAATGGAAACTTTAGCTGGATGGTATAAGTCTGTATTACAGTTTCATTCATTCATTCAATCCAATGCAGTATTGATATTATTATGTAAGTTAGAGTTCATATGAATTAATAATTTCACAAGGATCCATAAACTATAATACGTGAAGAAGGGTACTAACATGCAACTTTATATAGGTATAAAAATATCATGATAAATTTTACTCTTGGAACGTACATTCAGCAGGTAGTCGTATCACACACACTGTAATTCCATTAATCAGAACAACATAGCACAAACTCCAGGCAGCTTGGACTACATGTGAATTCATTTATGCATGTATGCATGCATGCATGCATGTATGCATACATACATACATACATACATACATACATACACACATATGTTCTTAGGCTCCTCCATTCCATCAAAACAAAATGTATATTTGGAGGGCTCGGGATATAGTTCAGTGTCAGTACCCCACTGTATGCAAACTCAAGACTCAATTCTCAAAAAAAATGCGTGTGTCTTAAAATAAGCAATAATTGGGTGTCCTATTAAAGTTAGTTGGATGGGGGTATACACTTTTGTAATTCCATCACTTGGGCAGAGACAAGATCAATCTCACAGCTAACCTGGGCTGCATGGAGAGTCTGAAACCACCCTGGGAAGTATGAGATCATGTCTCAAAAACAGAAAATAAAAAGCATTGAGAGAATTTTGATGCCACAGCTTTTCTTGCCTTTCCCCTTCCGTGTTGCAGCCCTCTGATGGTGACCACTTGCCATAGCTTTGTGGATTTATCTCTTCCAATTTACTTTCTGTAAATATAAAGAAGTGCAAAGCAATTCTTATTTTCTGTTGCTCGGAGAAGTGAATGACTTTATCATACTCTCGGTATTTTATTACGTATTGGATTTGCGTTTGTACTTTATTCATCTGTTTATATTCTCATATAATTTAATTAGATGTGTATAGTTGTAGTTATTAGTTGCTATCATTGAGCAAATGAGGTATATCAAACATTTTGCTCCTACAGGAATGAAGAGACTTAATTTATATGTCCCTTTCATTGTGAAGTAATTGCAAAGCAAACGTCAACTGCAGGAATGATGCATCAAGGGAAAATTACATATTTTTCTTGTCTATTCTGATAATTGTTAGTATAATAGGTGATGACAACTTATTTAATTAAATTTTAACTAGCAGATAGAAATTGCATATATTATTATAGTATAATCTAATGTTAATAATTAAAAACCTTAATTCTGATTAACTAAAACTTCATCACCTCATTCTACCCTTTTCTTGGTGAGGACATTTAAACTATGATTCATGAAATTTTGAATTTTACAATGTACCGTCATGTATTGTAGTGGCTATGATGGACAATGGGTCTCTCGGTCTTCTGCCAGAAAAGAGTTGGATCAAATGCTTATCAGCACTTCAGTTCCCAAGGTTAATGAGAGGCTCTGAGCATGAAGGGATTTATTCCAGACATCTAAAGAAGCTTTATACTTTCTAATGGATATTAACTCTATACATGTTTTGGTATTATTCTTCTTTACCAGCTTGTTTTATCCTGAAAAATGATAAAACTGATCCCTAATACATATCATTCACCTGCGTAAAATTCAAGCAGACCAGACACAAAAATATATGAAGCCATGTGCACTAGAAAACATCAGTGAACCTGAATAAATAGTGTGAACACAAACTCATGCGTAACGAGATGTCTTCTTCTTCTTGACCCTTGTAATATTAGAAATCATAATAGCAAGAAACACAGAAAGATGGATGCACCATAAAGAAGAGAAATGTAGGACAAGTGACAGACTCATTACTAACTTTAAAATAATGAAAGCACGTGCATTACTGGATCATATATATACAAAATGATGGCCAGAAGGGAGGAAGGAAAAGAAGACAGGGAAGATGGGAGAGATGGAAGGAGGGAGGGAGAGAAGGAGGGAGGGAGCAGAGAAGTGATGGGAAGTAAAGCCATTTCTCGCAGAGAATGAGATATCTTTCAACCTGGTTGGACTTTAATGTTCTCTCTTTCCTTTTCTATTTATTTTACAACTTTACGTCTTTTATGAGATATCTGACTTCTCTATCCACTGTGATATATAGTCTGCCCATATCCTCTTGGATTCCTACTCCATATTTCCCCATATATTAATATTGAATATTTCAATGTCTATATTAGTATAAATAATTTTTAATTTGTGTAGGATGATTTTTAAAAATATTATTCTTTGGCATTTTTTTCCTAAACTAACTTTGGTGTTTTCCTTCTAGGTTGATGGTATCTGAGTTAGTGGCAGTTGCTACAGGTCAACTCTTTTTTTGTTGTTGTTGTTGTTGCTATTTTTAGTTATTTTTCTTTTTATACATATACATTTATATTATTACACATATATACAATAAACTACCTATAGCAAGAAGAACCATGAAGCAATCCGGAATTATATAAATGTTACATTCAGAGTGTGTTGGCTATTTGTATTTGGGCAACCTTGAAGAAAACATCTTCCTATCTTGGTGAGTCTAAAATTCTGAATGTAAATATATATCTATCATATTCTATAATTATCAATTTAAAACATCTCCCTAGACACTCTCATATGTGGTATTGTTCCCATACAACTCAATTATAACACAAGGTTTACTTCCAATACTTTGAAAGTGCTATTGCCGGCTGTTTAGGGTAAGTAATTAATGCAGATTAACTCTTTGGGAGAGATTCCTATTTAACAAGGGAGCTTATGCATATGGTGATGACTTCCAGTCTCTTTGGCTGTAGCCAAGTTCTCAGTTGACACAAGCCTCCTTTCCAATACATTTGTTGCCTTTTTTTTTTTTTTCTGCAAATGCTTTTTTTTTTCAGTTCATTTTTAATTTACTAATTTTCATATTACATCTCAAATTGTTTCGCCCTTCCCCTGTTTCCTACTTCCCCATTTCTTCTTCCCTTCTCCCCTCGTCTATGTCTGTGATTGAGGGAGACCTTTTAAAGCCTCTAAGCACATGCAGCTTCGTGTCTTGCATTCGAGGTATTTTTACCAGCTACAGCTGTGTGAGGATGCCTTTTCTACCTTTGAAGGGACAAATTTTGTTGATGTTTCATACTTCCCGCTCTTGTTCATTTCCCTCCAACTTTCTTATTGACCTTTATCCATACGTTTTTGAAGAAATCACTGTCCTGATCATAGTAATTCTTCTTAATGGATGGGGCACTCACATTGGGCAACATTTTTTTTTAACAGGAGGGCTCTATAATCAGCCTTACTGGATTTTCAAAAGCTCTTCTGAACCTTGCTCATTTTCCCTGTGTAAATTCTCAGAAATTCCTAGACATCTCTATACACTTCATATGCAACTATTTTGACAACGAATCATCACGAATCCAGTTACAAGTGAACTCATAATATAAAAAATATTAAAAAAAAAACAAAAACAAAACAAAACTCCTCATTCATGTTAATTTTTCTTTCAGAGTGAAGAAGGGCAGTACTCGGAAGTTAAATTGTCATACAGTTTATTATAGTAGAAAATATTTTGACTTTAATGGTTTTGATGCCTATTTAAATATATATATATATATATATATATATATATATATATATATATATATATATATATATATATATATCAAGAACTACAAATATGGGTCAGTGTTTAAGATCACTAGCTGCTCTTCCAAGGGATCCAGGTTCAAGTCTCAGCACCTACACTGTGGTTCAAAACTGTCTGTATTGCTAATGCCAGGGCACTAAATGACTTCTTCTCTCTTCCATAGATTGGACATGCATGTACTACAAGACAGATACACCTACAGACAAAACATCCATATATATAAATCAAATATAATGAAAATACAAAATTTAATCAGCAATAAATGATAAGCTCATTTTGTAAACGTTTTACTAGTTGAGTTGCTTTGGTGACTTGATTAAATGCACAGTCTCATAAAGCAGTTTCTTATCGTTATCTGGTTAATGTGAAAAGCTATGTTCTTTATGGATTGTGGCCTCGTCTTTGTTACTGCACTGCAGAAAGTACAGGGGCAGCTTTAGAACGGTTGGTACTCTCTGGAGGAAACAGGAATTATATTTAATGTGATCCTAAGTGCGGCTATGAGTAGAAGATATAATTTTGAGAAAATTACATCAAGAAATGTCTCTGTGACTTCATCTTATCATTGTAAATGCCCCTTCTGCGGCCTCAGCACTGCACATCAAGTGATTCATTATGACTTCGCTGCATTAGGAGCAAAGAAAACTTAAATGTTTTTTCTTTTCACTCTATCAACCTGGTTCTGAGACGGCCAGACTCAAATGGATCAGTCGAGTTTGTTGATTTCAGCTATATTTTCCTCATGTGTCTGCAGTTAATTAGAGGTTATCTAGGTTATGACTGGTGTGTATTAGCCTTGCCTGGAAGTGATAGCTACATATGGTTTGTCTTCTTCTAGCATCCTAGCTGAGTTTCCTATGGTAGCTGCCGGGCTTAATAAACAAAAGCAAAGCCCTTCTTGAAGAGGTTTTCTGAAACACTCCACCCAGCAGAGGACCCAAGCAGATGCTGAGACTCACAGCCAAATTTTGGAGTGGAGTCCAGAGAGTCTTACGGAAGAGTTGGGGAACAGCAGGACCTGGAGGGTCAGGAGCTCCACAAGGAGAGCAATGGTGCCAACAAATCTGGGCAGAGGAGGGGAGGGAGCTGCAGAGACTGATGGGCCTTGCAAGGTAAGGACCTAGATACTCTGCTCAGATGTAGTATATAGGCATCACGGTTTCTCCTTGTGGGTCACATAATATGGGGATAGTACTACTTCTGACACGCACTCTGGTGTCCACTTGTGGACCATTTTTTCCTGCTGGGGTAGCCTTTCCTGGCCACCGAGGAAGAGGATATAGACAACCAGATGAGACTCAATAGGCTGAGGACAGATGTTAGGAGAGGAGGGCTCCCCCTTTCTGAGGACTAGAGGGGGGCAGAGGGGATGAAGGTGAGAGGGTGGGACCAGGAGGAGACTAGGAACTGGGGTATAATTGGGATGTAAAGTAAAAAATTATTTAAAAATAAAATAAATGAAAGATATTGTGGGAAATTCTTTGCAGATCCTTTCCCAGTCACAAGGACCCAGTCTCAATCAGTAGTTACTAAGCCACACTGCATAGCCAAGGCTATTCAACCAGGTAGGGTTAATTAGTCCTAAATATCTTTCACTCAATAGTTTATCAGAGTTGGATATGTGACCACACAATCATTGTCTAGTCTGGAACTTAATTTATAGATAAAAATATCAGAAAAGCCTCTCTTGTATTTAGACTGTCACCTAAAAGTATGCACTCAGGAAAAAAATAAAAAAGAAAAAAGAAGGGATATGACATGGAGACCTTAATGTTAGGAAAATTCTTGTGTCTTGGAGGTATATTTATATTGTTTAGAAAACGGTCCTATTTCTTAACAAAACGATTTCAATTAATTGCTTCAAATGGAAGAGCCTTGACTAATATGTCATAGATAAGCCGGCAGGACACAACTGTAAGAGGATTGATGGGCTGTGATAAATTCATCTGAATGTTTCTGTCCTATTTTTGGTTCCATGCATTATTAATTTGAATGTAATTGACTCAATGCCAGAAGTAAGACTTGTCATGCATTAATAATGTGAGGATTATCTGCCTGGTCATTTTATAATCATGCAGTGTCCATCTACCATAAGATTATTTTCATTATTTTCATTCATTTATTAAATTGATCACTCAATCAAAAATACTTATTAAGTGAAAAAGGGAGACCGGATTGTCTATTTTACAATCAAAAGAGACCTAGCTGGTATTCTTTCATAGCTTATATATACTGTACTGTCATTTAAAATCATTGTAATTACATCTTTAGAAAAGATCCTACTGATTACTCAAAGGTTTCAATGTTGAAATGGCGAATGGTGAGTGATGGATTATTTTAAAAGTTAAGTTTCAAGAAAACCTGTTCAGATTTTTTTTTTTTTTTGAGACATGACCAGCAGAGTGAGAAAATCTATTTATTCCTCTTTCAAAAGTTGCCCTTTTCTAATGTCAAGCAAGTACAGAACAGATGAACTTTGGAAGTGTCAGTCTTGAAGTGTTATGTAATTTGTTCTGAGTATGAATTAGTCGGGCTGAGCCTTTGAGTGCATTAAAAACAAGGAAGATGAGCTGAACACATCCCTAAAGGGCAAAACAACTGTTAGTCCACTCAGCTCCTTTGCACGCCATTCTTTAGAGTGGAGCTTTAGACTTACTGTACCGTGATCTCATGTGCCAATATAGGCTTTAAAGGATTACAGGCAGGCCACAGAAGCGGAGAGAACTGGAATAAAGTAATCACACAATAATACTTGCTTTTGATTATCAACCAGGAGTGAATAAATCTGCTTCCAAGAAAGTCTGAAAGAGAGAACTTTTTTTAGTTTGAAATTATGGTGGTTCAGCTTTGACATATCCCTCTCTGTTTAAAATTAAACCATTCACTTACATAAGCTAGAGTCTATCTGAAGACACACAACCATTAGTATGGTTTTGGCTTTACTAAATTCATGAGTAACGCAGATTTCTTTAGTGTGCTGAAATTCAGTGTCATGCTCTAAAAGACCTAGGTCATTGTGAAATCTCGGCATGTTGTAGCAATGCTGAAACATTAAATCCAGAGTTTGACCCTGAGATCCTGGGGAGGAGATACTGTTAGTAGTGGCTACAGAAAGAAAAGAATGTAATACTCCCAAAGAGAAAGGACCAGAAACTGTTTGCATGAGAAGAAATTGTAATTTGCCTACTCCTATTTTACCACCGTTTCTTTTCTGTTCCCTGACAGCTCTCATCTGACACTGAGATGGAAATAAACTTCCCACTCCTGGTCAATCTGAATACTTTTGGTTTTTCCATGACTCTGAGCACTATGCTCAGATTTTGTTGTTTCAAGGGCTTTCCGGGGGAAGAAGTCTGCACTGCCACATGTGAAGTGGTCTCCTTAGCATTCTAAACAGCAGAACATGTGCTCAGACAGAACCAGCTCGAAGCCTAATAACACCAACACTGGGAGAAGCTATCCACTCTTACATTTATTGTTCAACAATATCAATGGAGGGTTTCCATATGGCCAAACTCTAAAGCAGAAGAGATTATTACGTGTCACAGTTGGTGTTTTTGTTATTATTGTAATTCTTTCTGTAGTAGGGTTTTTTTTTTCCATCAGTGCATTTGTTCAATCTAAATCCTGATCTCAGCATCCCTCCCTCTTCTCTCTCCAGTCCCCAATTTCACCCCTATGGAATGGGCAAAGAAATTAAGGACAGATGGCCAAAGTTGCTTTCAAATTAGCTGCTGTGTAACAGGATTATAATATTATAAATAATAATGACCCAAGGTACTTCCTTATGATATTATTTCTCCTTTTGAAATTATAAATTATATGTACAATAAGCCTAATCATATATGTCCTTGGTTCGAATAAATTTGATATAATAAAAGAACAGAAATAAGAATTGTAATAAGATAATATAAATGAGGAGAAGAGAGCGAGAGAGAGAATGATTCATGATGACCTTGTTTTGAACACTGTTGAAATGAATCCAACACTGTTTCCTTTCATCCTTTTTTGTTTGTTTTGTTTTGTTTCCTCTCCAATAAATACAGACAGAACATTTATTTCTGTGCTGTTCCTGAAATCTTAGCTGTCATGTTCTTATAGCTTAGGACATATTGCATCAAATGCTTTGAAAACTTAAAATAATGGTAATGGTTTCCCTCTGGTTGTGTATTCATGTATCTGTTCTTCTGTCCTTCATTTTTCAATACTAAAAGGCTCTATGTGCTGTGGACTTACATTTTTTTATATGTGATTAAATTCAGAGGACAGAGAGGGATACAGCCCATCTCTATATATATCACAAAGTATTACATAGTCAAAAGAAACCATCTATCTACAATGCTTTCATGTTTCCATGGCCAGGGCCACTTTGACCTTTTCATACACAAACAGCACTCTGTGTCCATCTTTTTTCAGCACACCAAAAGAGTCAGCATGCAGACAGCAACATAAAAATTGAGCAGAGCATGCCCTGTAGAAGATAGCCCCAATGCCTATTCTGTGTTTATTCTTCACCTCAGGCCCTAACCATGCTGCACCTTCACAGCTCTTCATAGGTGTCTCCACTTGGATAGCAATTATACAAAAGCGTTTTGGAATTTCAGCAGAGGGCTTTCTCAACAAAATAGAAATATGTCCCCTGTTTCCCACCCCATTTCTTGTGTCATATAGGTAGAAAGACGTGAACAGGAAAAGAAAACCTTCATAAATAATGAAAACAGCAAGCTGGTGTTGTTTTTGTATTCAGCTACAAATAACACATGGGCCACCTCTTGCTAAACGGGAAAAGTCTTTTTCAAAGACAAAGCCAGGCTCCAAACATGAGACTCCCTTTGTAAAGGCACTGGCTGTTACTCTTCAATAGGTTCTGAAGCTTTGATTCACTAGTCATTTAAAAAACTATCTTTGTGAGTGTACGCATGTAGTCCCTCTCTCTCTCTCTCTCTCTCTCTCTCTCTCTCTCTCTCTCTCTCTGTCTCTCATGTGTGTGTCTGTGGTGTGTGTGTGTGCGCACGCACGTGTGTAAGAGAGAGGGAGTGGAGGGAGAGGGGTTGGAGAGGAAGGGTAGGGGCAGGAACACAGGGGGGGGGTCTACGTGAATATTCATTGTGTGCGTGCAGGAGGATGCCAGGTGTGGTTCTAGCCTCAGCATGCACATAGAGGACAAAAGGTCTTGCATTTTACCTTATTAGAAACTTGGTCTTCATGCACTAGACTAGCTGCGTTGCAAACTTCTAAGGGTTCCTTTGGCTTAACCTCTCATCTCAATGTGGATTCTCTGTGGTTACATATAATACACAATGCCTGATATTTAATAGGATCTGGTGATTCCACGTCAAGCCCTTATGCTTACATAGAATGCGCTTTGCCCACTGTACTATCGTCATTCCAACCCAAGATAACTTATTACAAAGAACATCATTGACTTCTCTAGACCTACAGCTAAATTAACAAATTCATCCTTTAGATATATTTTCAAAGTTCTTGATATTTTCCTCTATAAAGCTATTTCCTAAAGTTGATCTAGAGACATAAAAATCCATTCAAACTTCTGAGGCTTTCTTATTATTTGTTTCAGCTGCTGGGGCTAACTCTTAAAGGACCAGACTATTCTTTACTCTGCATTGTGTTTTCTTTCTGGAGAAAAGCTATTTCAGTACTTTGTTTTTGATAAATGCGTGTCCAGGTAGGACATTTATTGTGATGCTTTTCAAGCTTTATAAACAAAGATTTCTTTCCTTCTTACTGAACGTTCTTGTTTACCTGAATTTGCTGTGGCTTTTTTCCACGTATAAGTTTTGTAGACTGTATTTAGCTTTAACAATCTTAAGGGTTTCAAACACCACCCTTCTACTTAGAGGGACACACCGCTGTGCGTGTGCGGTGAGTTCATTTGCACCTTTTTAAGACAAAGTACTAGTCTTCTTCTCTCCTGCTTCTTTAGTTCTTTATGGAGTCAGCTGCCTTCACCCTGTGTCAATTGTGCTCTGAGTTCATCTAGAGAGATCAACTCCAATCACTGCCTTAAACACTCAGCCCTTTAGAGAACTATGTGGGAAGTCTGTACAGTTATCAACTGCTGATGGAAGTTTTTTAACCCAAGTGTGTCAAACTGTATATCTGAGGTGCAGTCTAAATCCTTGTCAATTTTATTATTATCTTCTTTGCCCATATGTTCCCAAAATCATTGTATATGATGTCTATAAGTGAATAAAATCTATCTCTAATGTTTACTATAGGTGTGTGTCTATTCTATTCTATAATTCTGTGCTATGTTCTCCTTAATGACCTCATAATATTACTTATCTAGTTTTTTACAGAAAAGAATACCATCACTTGGAGATCCCTGTTTTTCTCCTTTTTAAAACTCAGTCCTTTGAGAATTCCATACAACGTCTTTGATTGCATTCAAATTCCCTCCATAGATTCTTCCCAGATATGCTCCCCATCAATTCCTTACCACCATTCTGTCCTCTTATTTATTCCCATCAGGATAATGTTATGTCACAAGAACAAGCTGTGTGCTTGAGGCATGGCTCCTCATTGATGTTCCTGAGGACCAGCGTTTGCATCCTAGGACCCACATCAAGCAGCAGCTCACAATCTCTGTAACCATCAACTCCAAGGGAACTGACATTGGCACCTTTATCATTTCTCTCTCTCTCCGCTCTCTTCTCTCTCTCTCTCTCCCTCTCTCTCTCTCTCTCTCTCTCTCTCTCCCTCTCCCTCTTCCTCCCCTCCCTCTCTCTCCCTCCTCTCTCTCTCTCTCCCTCTCATCCTCGCTCTCTCCTCTCCCTCTCTCTGCTCCCCTCCTCTCTCTCTCCCTCTCTCTCTCTCGCCTCTCTCTCACAACACACACACACACACACACACACAACACACCTAAAATGTTTAAAAGAATTTCATTTCTTACAGGGTAGGCTTTGTGCAAAGTTATTTAATCATAGCTTACAAGCAAATCTCCCTTTTAGAAAAATCTTGTCTGTGAGAAGCATATTATGCTTTATCGATACAGATACAATGTGGAAATTCACAGGACTTTGACTGTAACTTAATTACAGGATTTTTTTATTCCATCTTAACTACTGCAAGATGATTTCATTCAATGATGTTTCTTGGAATCTACTTTTTAATCTATGATCATTTTCCAATAATGTATGCACAGGAAAACAAAATGAGCATGTTCTTTGTTTTCTAAGTCAAATAAAACTGGGTATATCTTTATAAATAAGTCAGTCTACCTATGTATACAGAAAAATCCACATGTACATATCCCATGTATGACAATATTAAGTAGTTTGGTGTGCTGTGAAGAAAATTTGAAAGCACAATAAGTTAGATGTGTTACCACCAAAGTGAAAGCATTTGTCACTGTTTATTTGACACTTCACATAATAGTAGCTACAATGTATGGTTTGTTTTCTATTAGGATATATACTATCCTAAAGATTGTTCATGGACTAACTCTCAGTATCAGGTCATTATTAAGTACAAAGTAAGACTCATTAAGTTTAACTCTCATTAACCTTTGCTATGGAAGTCTAGAGGACAGTCTTTCTTCAGGGCTTGTAGTATTTTAACTACCACCTAAATTTCCTCTTCATGCAAGATACCATTTAAGTTTCTGCCACAGCCCAACCCTCATGATCATTGGTGGGCTTTTTGGTTACCAAGGACGATGCCCAATTCATCTTAATATATAAGTGCTCAGTATTTATTCAATACTCACTTACTTATGCTAATTCTTTTTTTAAGTGTTTCAGATTGTATATAGGCTTCTGTAATCTGATAAACTAACAAAATCCTCATTAACTTCAGCCTCACTTTGTTTGAACCATCAGGTTTTTATGCATTTTCTAAATGAAACATTCTTTGTGGGGTGTGGCTTGACGTTTTTTCACTTCTAATTTATGTGCTAGATCCTCAGAGCAAAGAATAGCAATGTCTTCATTTACCACAAGTTAACCATGTATGGTACTCTCATGTTATGTCATGTTTGGCCAACAACAGCTAGGCTCATTGATGCTTGTTTATATTCTACCATAGCAGAGAAGTGGTCTCCTGTTCTTTCCCAAAGATTTGGTTGTAGAGATAATGTGTCCTTTCTCTCCAGAGAAAGGATGTGCAGAATTCCAGCAGTATTTCTGTAAGTCTAAGGTTTCTTTAATGTCAGCTTTCTTCTGTTTCTAAAGGTTTTAAGTGTGTTGGTGTCCAGCATTTGACCTTTTCATGTTGCCATGTAGAAAGTGAAGTTGATGTAGCCAGAGCTAGTATGGTGCTATGGTACCTAATATTTTGTCAATGTATTCAAACCAGAATGTATACTGTTTTTATCCTGCTCACAAATATAAATCGTATCAAGATAACATATCTTTAAAAGGAAATGAAATATGAAGTTCTTCATAATTCCTTATGTTTAACCCATCTAAAGTTCAAAAGAGAACTTACAGTTTAAAACAGAAACTGTTCACTACAAGTAAATCAAGTATTATGTGGAATTCTTTAATGATGAAATAAATGATTGACCTTCTTATTATATAATTAGCTCAGACTATAATAAATAATATGTATAGCTAGAATGCCTTTCAAGAAGTCCTGGCCCACACACAAATCAGATTGTTTCTGAGTGTTTATTTAAATGTTTTGGAATATATTATAAGATTTAGAAGCCAGTCGTATACAAGAGTACCAAAAAGCACATATATTTTCCTAATAGAATTTTATATCACTCAGTTAGGTCAATGAGCAATTAGAATATAGATTCTTAGTGTCTGAAATAAACACTCATTTAATTAAAATTAAGAAGCAGAACATGGATACGTATTGTGCCCTTATCCTATAACTAATATAAGCACACTTTAAGGCCTTCTGTGGGGCGGGGGGAGTGTGTCTGCAAGGCAAGTCTCAATGTTTGAGTAATGACTTCAAATAATAAGGTTTAGGGTGAAGATGCTTAATGATCTCAATCATAACATTGTGGACAAAGACAATGTTCTTCTATAGTTTTCTAATATTTATATTTAACTTTTTCTGCTTTGCTTTACACATACTCAATTTACTGATGTATACACATTTCTTCAGGAGATAGTGTAGTCTTGTTCTAAACAATAGAGAAATGGGCATGTGTTATTATTGATTTTGGATTTCTCAGATATAGCCAAACCTCTGAAGTCTTGAAGAAGTCCATTAGCATTTCATGTGTGCAAAGTGTACACTATATAATAATTTGACTCTGCAAATCTTCCTCTGAGTCTCTTGAGATCATTTGCTTCTTTCCTTAGGATGACACAATGGCATGGGTGATATTATAGGTATGTAGCGTAGTTGGCATTCTGTGCATACTAATATGCATAAAAATGACTCAGTTTTCTCATTTAATCAATCTTTCATTTCTCCAAACTTGGGTTTTCCAAAGCAGCCATCATATTATAGGCTCAATGTCCATAAAATAGCTGTGTCTGTGTGATGAAAACTGGACATGGCTGGGCAGCTTTTTCTAATACTGTGGCAAAAAGACTATCATTACTCACATCATTTCTGAGAGTTGGTAGGCAGAACTGTGTATCTTAGCTCTCCTGATAATCAAGATGTTAGCCAGCTAGTTGGGGTGTCTGATGCCACTAAAGGATAAAGACATGAACTGGAACCTCCTTTCTCTGTATCACTCTCCTTGTTGAGTCAAGTCACTTGACCGAGTTCTTACTAGATGGCACAGAGACATAGTCTGCCTTATTGATGAAATTCCAAATACATGACTCTTGCTACTAGAGAGGGTGAGTGGTCGAAAGACAATGTAATCTTCTATCTAAGGTATTTATGTAAAAGGCTGATAATTGTCAAACCTGTAGAAGTCAGCTGTATTATTCTGTTATTTTATAAATATTTAAGCATTTCAATAATGACTTTAAGAGCCACTATAATTGGAAGCACAATAACCCAAAATGCTATTGTCTGTAATAACCTTAGAATTGTTGGAAATTAGCAAAAGAAACGTCTGAAATGGAAATGGCAAATGTTATAAATAGAACATTTGCAATATCACTTCTAAGCTACCAATAAATGTTAATGCCAAGAGTTGCCTAAGGAATGGATTATATTATAAAGAGCTATACAAAAATATTTAAGAGATTCTTTGCAGTAGTGTGGGGAACCAGCTCTAACATGACAAGTAAACTGAGGTTGGGCATGGAGTTGGCAACTGATCACTCAACACACTTTACTCTGAAGGGAAAAAAAAACTTGATTCTACGATGCACATCTATTCACTAATACTTTTCAATTAAATCATATCAGGAATCTGAGGCCAAAAATAGGTACAAGAAATCATTCATCACCTGATCACCAGCCCAGCTTTGGCAAGGGAGCCACATCAGCTAGTACTAGTAGGGCTGCCATTGCTCTTGTTCCCTGATCAAATTGTTCTCTAAGATTTTCTACATCAAAGACACTAGCAAAAACAACTTTGGTTAACTTTACTAACAATCTACATCTAAAATTATTTTAAGGGTGATGGACAACTAACAATAGACATCTCTAAGTCCTTTCTGAGGGTGGCGGTTGATTCATTAATCTGCTCCAGAAGAATTGTTTGAAAGATATCAATCACTATTTTCATAAATGCCAATGATACTGCCCAGTGAGAAGCTGGAAGGCCCCTTAGAGTTTTCATATAACTCATAGATTAGGAGGGATATGATGAACATGAGGACAAGAATCAGAGTGATGGTCCATACAATATGTAGTCCTCAAAACACGTAGTCCTTGGGGCCACATTTCATGAGTTCTAAAGCTCTATGCTGGTAATAACTCAAATTCAATACTAACACACAAATTTCTAATAATCTATTCCACATAAATATAACATCAGT
>NW_026131816.1:0-123296 GCF_903995435.1 Acomys russatus | reverse complement strand
AGACTTTTGTGCCACTTGGACTGGGATGTCTCACTCTGAGTGTTCTGCACAGTATTTGCCAGTACTGTAGTGGAACCATGTTCACATGTCAGGCCATAGGGATCTGTTTTTCTCCATCCACATTTGCTTTTGTTTTTTCCATTACTAAATGTAACCCATACTATTATCATTAGGATTTAATTTTATTCCTCTGATTATTAGAAATGTAACATTAAGTTCATATTTCCTGGTGGTCAGATGGAATTAGGGAAAGAGCAATGAAGATGTCTTGCCTGAGTATCATTTGCTATCAGGTGACACTCTATGAGGACACTCAGGCTGGCGCTTAGGATTGAGGTGGAGTGTGCCAGGATTCTGTGTCACATCACCTGGCTAAGTTTTCTTTCTAACTCTCTAGGACTAATCAGAAGAAATAATCAATAGGAAGGTTTCAAGGACTAGCTATGCACCATTGCCACCTCTGCTCTACTCCAGACAAAAATACTTGTCTGTGCTTAATTGTTTAAGAACTTACTTACAACTATAATGATATTTAGATGTTATTTTTGGGACACAGTGTTAGAATCTGAAGAACATGTTCTCTATTTTCTTGGTCAAATGGAAATGTTTGAAAATTAGTTATTCTTGTCCTTGGCTCTAACATATTTTTGGTCTAAGCAATCAGTTAAAAAATTTTGCCCTGCTCATCCAGTTTTACTTCCACCCATGTAGCCTGATGCTCAACTTGATCCTGATAAATATATCTCTGATAAAGTGCTTAAGCTTATAGTAAATATAATAAGTGTCTGTGTCATTATTTGGGAGCTGGAAGTTCAAAGAAAGTCCTGTTTTACTTGGTGTCCAAGAGTAGGTAACAGAATCCATGCTTAGAACACTAGACTCAGGCATTACACCAAAAGTTTTGGACATCAAATTCAGACCATTAAGCCAAGCAAGGAAGAGGCAGGAGAAGGAGGGAAGTGGCTCCCTAGCACCCACATGCTGCCTGGGGCTGAGACAAGCTGATCAGTTGAGGTTAGCCTGTGTTTCTGGGCAGGAAACATGGTCAACCAAAGCCTCAGAGCATTGTCACCCCAAATGTGCAACTTCACAGAGCTATGTTGGAGCCCCTGGCACCAGCCTTGTGCTCAGGAGAAAGACAGCATACAAAGTGCAATCCAGAGCTGGGGCAGGTAGGTGTGTGGCTTCTGGCTGGTGCTTATAAGGGACAGGGTACAAGAGAATGTGCACCATCCTATGTAAAGATGCTGCTGCATCAGCATAGAAATAGCTATATTTTTGGAAATGATTGCAATTTTATACATCCTTTATAAGTGAGATCAGAACAGAGCTTGACTTAGATAAGAAAATGAGTGAAAAATCCATGATAAGTTACAAACAACAGAACAAAAAATAGACACTCTTTCTTTTACATATTTTTACTTTGTTCACTTTACATCCCAACTCTATCCCCTCCATCATCATCTCCCGATCTTATCCTCCAACCCTAATAACCTCTCATTCCATACCCTAGTACTCAGAATGGGAAGCCCTCCTCTTCCAACATCTGACTTCAGCCTATCAAGTCTCATCTGTACCACCTGTATCCTCTTCTGCTATGGTGTACAAGGGGACCCTGCCAGGGGGACATTATCAACATGAGGGTCCAGAGTCTATGTCAGAAACAGACTCTACTCCAGATATTATGGAAATCCTAAGGAGACTATGCTGTCTGTGCACTGTATCTGAGCAGAAGGTCTAGGTCCACATCATATATGGTCCTTGATTGTGCATCAGTCTCAGTATTGTAGTGTGGCTATCCTGTATTATGTGGCTAATATCTGCTTATGAGTGAGAAAATATTATGCATGCCTGTCTGGGTCTGAGTCATGTCACTCGGGACAATAATTCGTAGTTCCATCCATTTGCCTGCAAATTTCAGCATCTTCTTGTTTTTAATATCTGAGTAGTATTGCATGTGTAAATGCACCATACTTTTCTTTATCTACTCTTCTGTTGAGGTACATCCAGCGTGTCTCCAGATTCTGGCTATTAAAAATAAAGCTGCTATGCACATAGATGAGCAAATATCTTGTTGTGTGGTAGGGAATCTTTTGGGTATATGCCCTGGAGTGGTATGGCTGGGTCTTCAGGTAGAATTAGTCCCAATTTCCTGTGAAAGTACCAGAATGATTTCCAAAGTGGTTGTACACCTTTGCACTCCCACCAGCAATGGAGGAGTGTTCTGCTTTCCCCATATCCTCACCAACATGTGCTGTCACTTGAGTTTTTAATCTTAGACATTCTGACAGATGGGATATCAGAGTCATTTTGATTTGCATTTCCCTGATGCCTGATGTTTCTCACCTATTCAATGTTCCTCTGATGAAAGTTCTCTAGAATGAGGTGTCCATTGGCTCTATCTGAACAGGGGTCTAGATGTACTGAATGCATTGGCCTTGATTGGCACACAAGTTTGTGCAGGCCCCTGGTTCCAGATCTGCCTGCTTTGATGGTCTCCTGAACCTTCTGGGTCCTTCCACCACCCCGTTCTTCCATACCACTTTCAATACTCCACCCAGAGTCCAGGAGCAAGTCCCAATACTTGTCCTGATCTGCAGCTGAGTTGAATCTCTCAGAGGACATCAATGTGGGACTTACATCCACTTATATGTGATAAAAGTGAATTGTTCTTTGAGAAGATAAGTAATATTCCTCTCCTGGATGTGACAGAGAGTATCCTAACTTTTGACAGGGAGTAATGAAGTTTCAAACACAACATTTATTAACCAACATAAGGAATGTGTTTTTGAAATATTACCATTTGAATTAAGGCCTCATATATTGCACACAAGAACTCTTCAGTTATGTTATTTACCAGCACTAGACAAACAAGTTTTATGGAAATATTTCATTTTCAAGTATGTAATATTTTCTTTTTTAATTTTTAAATTTTATTATATTAATTTATTCTTATTACATCCTCAATGGTTATCCCATCTCTTGTATCCTCCCATTCATCTTTCCCTCCCATTCTCCCCTTACTCCCATCCCCTATGACTGTGACTGAGGGGGACTTCCTCCCCCTTTACTATGCTCATAGAGTATCAAGTCCTTTCTCTGAGTGCCACCACGTCTCCCCATCCAGGGGATGTGTCAGATATGAGGCAACAGAGTACATGTGAAAGTCATACCCCCATCTCCACTCAACTGTGCAGAATGTCCTTTCCATTGGCTAGATCTGGGTAGGGGTTTGAAGTTTCCAGCGTGTATTGTCCTTGGCTGGAGCCATAGTGTGAACGGGACCCCAGGGCCCAAATTTGTCTATCATAATGTTTTTCTTGTAGGTTTCTAGGACCCTCAGGATCCTTCTAGTTTGCTATTCTCCCATGCTTCTCTCATTATGTGACATGACACCACACTAATGGTTCCTCTGTCTGCAAATAAGATACTGTAAAAATTGACCTGAAGGGGCATGAGACAAGCACTGGGCAATATCTTAGCAGTGAAGTAAGGACTTGTGATGACTTCATGTTCTGGGATTCTTTTGACCAGAGTCTGAACTTAGGAAGGGCAAAGATGAGGCAGACATATGGGCCTCTGATAAGGGCCTGCAACTTGTAGACAACTCAGTAACTTTACTAACTCCTCTTTGGAAACACAGGGATTTAGTCATGTTCCACCTCTCTCCTCCTTTGTTTTTGTCAATCAATATTTCATCATGTGCTCTCACATACTCTCTGCATTGCATTCCAAGGATGCACATGTACTTTACAAAGGTACAGAAATTACAAGAACTTTGATGTTTTTCTGTCAGAAGACATCCATTACCAAATATTATAGAACCTGTTGGGTAAGGTCTATGGGAAGAAATCACAGAACCCTTCTGTCTAAGGTATCAGCCTGTCTGGACCAGTTTCCAGTTACCCAGAATTCACCAGTGCAGCTGTGGCTGGAAAGAACCTTCTCAGGAACATTGTCATCACACAGGTGGCTTGACCTGACAGGCTGAGTAGGGCAGAGAAGATTGCATCACTTTGTAGAAGGAGCCATGGTTTCTGCCTGCATCTTTCAGATCTCTGCCTAAATGGTGACCCTGTAAATACAGAGCCCACTTTTTCCATTTCTCCACAACTCACAGGACAACAATGTATTGCAGCTACAGCTGTGCCATCTACAAAGAGCACACAGCTCCATGACAAACTGACACACATAAACAATGTCCTAGGTGCATCATGCTTCGATTGAACAATCATCGTTCCTTGGCTTCCACTGCTGCCTATGAATATAGAGACATAATCCATGTGATCCCAGAATGCCATAAAGAATAATGCTCTATTCTGGTTCTAGGTGCCACACCTGACTACTTCTGAGCCTTAGATAAAGCACCCAACTCCAAATGAGCCACAGGTCTTTCACATCATGTTTTTGAGCATCTTTGCTAGTTAAGACCCTTAGATGCCTGGAGGAAAGAAATGGGATTAACATATTAAAAGGAAACTCATTTTGCTCTTTAAATTCTTTGGGAACTATGCAAACTAAACCATAACAGATAATTAAAGGTGAAGAAAAGAAATGCTACCCATGGAGTGGTCAGGAGCTGGAAGCAGCTAACCCAAGCTCAGTGGTTATCACTACCTACACTGACCTCACTGCTCAGTGCTGGAGCCTCAGATGGGTTGCTCTTTGGAACAGCAGCTGGGGCTGTCTCTGTGGATCTTAGACGTCAGCAGGCCTGAGGTTGGAGCTGTGCACATTGGTTGCCATAGGGTATCCACCCACAGAACAGTTGGGGTAAGCCTGTGGCCAAAGGCTGAGAAGACACTCCTATGGAACCCTGGGACTTTCCTCAGCATCATCAGAGTGACTTGAGGTTGGACATGCTTTTCCCCTCACCATGGCCTTTCCTCTTATCTGGGAAACACAGACATTGTAGTTTTGCACTCCATGGCCAAGGCCTGTCAGTCATTCTATAATCACTGCTCTTCTGCTGGTTTTATACCATGATTCATCAGAAAATCCATCTTGGATCCCCTCTCTGATTCTCTCTCTCTCTCTCTCTCTCTCTCTCTCTCTCTCTCTCTCTCTCTCTCTCTCTCTCTCTCTCTCTCTTTCCTCCCTTCTTTCAAATGTTAGCATTTGAGATAAGCCCGCATGTAATCTTATCAAGAACACTTCAACTTATGAACAGCTTCTCCAGCACCTATATGATATTTCCCCTTGTGTTTGATACAGGTCTGTTTTCAACGGCCTAAATATCACAATGATGTGGGTGAGCTTAGAACACATTTTATCAGTGACAACCACACATGAACATGAAAAAGCAACATTTAATCAAACAGAACCTAAGAAATTGATCTCAGGCAAACTGACATTGAGGGAAAAGTTACTATGGTTTGAAAATTGCAGGATGAGTAGACTAAAAAGTTATATGGGACAGAATATTTTAAAATGAACTGTATGAATATTGACCACAATTAGTATCATATTGTGTTCATCACAGATGGAGAGGGTAGATTTTATGAGGTATCCCCAGACAATATCTGTGTTTTCCCTTAACTGTGGACATGCATGTGAAAACATCATGATATGCTGTATACAACTAAGTTCAAGCATCACTTGCCTATAATAGTGTAGAAATGTTTCTAACAATACAAATAGAAGAAAAATAAACCAATTAATAACATCTCCCTTGTGGTTGTCAGATACATTGAACGGTAGTGAAATTTCTTGATAAATGTTAACCAAATAACGTATTTTACATTATTAAATTATACCAACATTTAATTATCTCCATATTTTCTAAAATATTAAAAGTGGTTTATTTCATTACTACTTATTCCACTGGTAGATTAATAATTATAATGTAGTCTATGATTTTTTAAATTCCTGCATATTTTGCATCACTTAGAATACTTTAGAGGTATCAATATTTTTTAGCTTTTACCTGATAGCTAAACAATTTGAAAAGTCTGTAATTAACTCAAAGAACTAACTAGTAGGAATAGTAATATTGTTATTTAATATGGTCTCAGAACACGACAAATTTCAGGCTACCAGGCACTGCTGAATTTTATTTTCATATCTGCTCAGACTGAAAAAGGTCACTCAACTTAACTGTGACCATCTCTCCCTGACCAACAGAACTGTTAGGACCTTCAGTTATTTCTATACAATCTATTTACTGAAACATCACACATAATTTATAAACTAGTTATTTACCTTTGTTTAGTTGACAGTGACACCAAGGTGATAATTCTTCATGGTAAAACGGAATTAGGGAAAGAGCATCACAGAAGTCATGCCTGCTTATCATTTGCCATCAGGGGACACACTATAAGGACACTCACGCTGGTGCTTTGCATTGAGGTGGAGTGTGCCAGGATTCTGTGTCTCATCACCTGTCTATGTTTTCTTTATTACTGTCTAGGACTAATCAGAAGACATAATCAAGAGGAGGATTTCAAGGGCTAGTCACACACCATTGCTACTTCTGCTCTACTCCAGAGGGAAAAAGTGCTTACTTGTTTAAAAACTTACAACTCTATGGATATTTAGATGCTATGGTGGGGCACAGTGTAAGAATGTCAAGAGTATGTCCTATAATTTCTTGGTCAAATGGAAATGTTTGAGATTTAGAAATGTTTGTCCTTGGCTCTGGATCGTTTATGGGGTCCTCTGGTTTAAGAAGAAAGAAACAATGGAGGTTTCTGTTTCCAAACTAGCTTTGAAAACCACAGTATCACAAGGAAGCTTAAGTCTTTCTATCACAAGTGCTAAAATACAGGGGCTGGATTACAGAAAACTCAAAACTGTCAAACGTTCTTACAAAAATTCCAGTCAACAAGTGCTACAATTTCAGTCTCTTTTAAAAATATAAGCATATTCAGTTATTTACATACACACATGTATATTCATATATATCACATCATATATGGAAATATAGGATTTTATATATATCAATATGTTATAATTTTAGCCATATATGTAATTTTTATGTTTCACAAATATGGGTAGATAATTATGCCTAATATATAATTATATAATTCTACACATGCACGATATATAGTCATATATGATTTATATGTTCCATACATATGCATATAAAAGGTTACATATATATGTATTTATATGGAACATAGTAGATTATATAACCTTTAGTCTGATAACAAGAAGTAAATGAATAGCTTAGATCATTTGTGGGTAAATAAATTCTTCTAGTGTGTCAACAAAACTTAAGTTTGGTAGAATATGACAGTGGAGAGGGTCTCTAGAGGATTGCATTGGCTGGGAGAAGAAACTATTGTTCCTAGTATTGAAATATATGTTCCTGCAACATAGCCTTGAATTTCCTAAATGGAGTGACCTAGAAAGTCCTGGCTTGGCTTCAGCGCCCCCTGCTGGTTAGAGCATCAGTGTAGTACGTTTTTTGTGTTAGCTCACTGTGGAGTTCACTCACTGTGTTTCTAGCACAGTAGTAAGTGGCTGTGTCCTCAGTCTTCAGACTGTTCAGTTTTAAGAAGACCTGACTCTTGGAGGTGTCTCTGCTGATGCTGAGCCGGGATTTGAGAGCTGAATCATACTCTGTGCTCCCACCACTCCATATTACTCCCATCCACTCCAGACCCTTTCCTGGAGGCTGGCGGACCCAGTGTACACCATAGCTGGTTAATGAGAAGCCAGAGACAGTGCAGGTGAGAGACAGGGTCTGTGAGGGCTGCACCAGGTCAGGGCCTGACTCCTTCAGCTGCACCTGGGACAGGGCACCTGGGGACAAGAACATCACCATCAGTCACACATCCCATAGATTACATGCCCAGGTCCCTCTCCTGAAGCCCTGAAACACTTACAGCTTGGAAAGGTCACCAGGCAGAGGAGCAGCAGCAGGACAGCCATGCTCTGATGGAGGCTCCAGTGAGAAGGACATGGGGCTTCTCAGCTAGGCCTGGGCTTTCAGGCTGAGGCTGAGGGCTGCTTTGCATTGGGGGAGGTTCCTGAGAGGATAAAAGGAAGAACACAGCAAGTACACTAGTTTCACCTCCATGAAAATGTAATGCAGTTCTCCTGTTTCCATTGTTGTCTCAGAGTCTTACTGCTTCCTTCTGCTAACCTAAGGCTAGACCTAGAAGCTTCTAGCATCCATAAAATCTAACACAGGCCTAGAATGTTTTCATCATTTGAGACTAGCTTCTTAGAAACTCACTCTCACCTGTTCTTTCTGAGTACTGGGCTGCTGGTTCAACTCACTTGTTCTGGCTCAAACTCTTCTCCCAGCTGATGTACTTAATATCTTGGCCTGGAATTGCTCTGACTGGCCTCAAAATAAGTCAGCAATCTGCTCTAATCTCTGGCTTATTCTCATTTTCTGGCTCATTCAGTCTTCACCTGAGTTCTCTCTCTGCAATGCACCTCTATAATACTGTCCTGGCAAAACTGCCTACTACTCTGAAAAACTGCCTCTTAAGTAGCTCCCCTTTCCACTCTCTTCTACTTAGGGTTAGGAGTATTTTTTTCTGTCAAATCTTATCTGATTCATCAGCTTCTCTGCCACTCAATTATTCATCACTCTTAAACATGGGTGCTTTCTTCTACAAACTAACTTTATCTTTGTTTGGTATTAAAGACATGTACCACCACCATGCCTGTACCTAAGCTTCTCTTCACCCGATACTTGCTCTATACCAGCCTGGCCTCGATCTCTGATCTGTTTGCCTCTGTCTCCTGGATTAAATGGATGTTTCTATTCCAGATGGATCACACAGACCAATAAGGTCTTTCGATGTGATCTCTTTTCAGAATAGCCATGTTCTGAATGAAAATTCCTCTATAGTTCCAAGTGTCTGAGATTTGCCCTGTGTTTTCTAGAGCAACTGGTAACAAAAAATCAGGAATACTTATGCTTCTGTCAATATTTCAACTTCCATATAAACAGATATTGTATGATTGACACTGTGCAGAACCTTAACTGGGTCCATATTTCGGCTGTGCAGGCAGAAGAGAGTAGCACATCCTCAGTGCATGTGTATGTTCCTGTCAATTCTAGCAGAAGCTGAGGATAAAATTTAGTCAGATGATGCACATTGGCTCTTAGTCATGTGAAAGCCAGAGTAAGGAACTACTTAAAATTTTCTCTTAGTGTCAGTGGTGTAAATATTCCTCTTTTCACTCACCTAGGAAAGCCCACTTGTGAGGAAGCAATTCACAAACATTTAGTATGAGTGATTATGAATGTTTGTCTGAGAGGAGACCCAAAGGACTGAGTTTCCTGCCATGTAAGTATTCATGTGAGCACCTGGGGACACAATTCTTGGAGATGAGGTCTTGATTCACATTTATTTGTGTATGTCTCCATCTGTCTTCCTGTTTGTCTGTGTGTACTTTTTTGTTTCTCCTTGTCTCTACAGTTTGAAATGCATTACAAATCCAGGTTCCTAAATAAGATTATTGCATTCCCGAGGAATGTAAATGTCAGCTGTCCACAAAACCTCATAAAAAGAAGTAAAATGTGGGAGGGATCCAAGATGCTGGCACTGAAGACACACCTTGTTTAAGTAGCATGACAGCAATGACCATTCATTCACCTAAAGACTTAGCTGAGGCCCAGAAAATACCAGCACCTGTAACCCACAGGTGAGAGGTCTCCAAATTGTGCAGAGCACAGTTGAGTCTTGTCTCCAGCCACCCAGAAAAAGCACAGAAAAGTCTCAGGTCCTCATGGTCATAAGGCTAGCAGCACACATCTATCTGGAGGGCAGCCACTGGCTTCTGGGATCATGTGCACTTGCCTGACTGCTGGGAAGCTTCTGAAATCCCCAGGGCACAGAAAGAGTATTGGCTCACAAAAACATTAGTGTCTCTGGCTCCTACTTCTGAGCAGATACCAAAGTCTGGAACATGAGTAGATCCTACCATAGGTCACCTAAAAACCCAACAAAAGGATCTGCCTTGCCAAACAAACACCGAGGATCCTGGCAGGTGTGCAGAGTTTGAAATTCCAGGGGACTGAAAGCCTCTGCTCACAAAAACACCAATATCTGGAGGTCCAAGCCCTGAGCAGACACCACAGTTGGTAACACACATAGATCTAACCTCAAGTCTCTCAGAAAACCCACAGAAAGCTCCAGTTTGACGAACAGCCACCAGGCTCCTGGGTTTTCCTGACTGAAGAACAGCATCTGAAATCCCTTGGCACAGAAAGAGCCTTGGCTCACCAAAACACCAGTGTCACTGGGTCCAAGCACCACACAAACACCATAATCTAGAACACAAGTAGATCTGACTTCATGTCACCCAGAAAACCCACAGAAAGCTCCAGGTGTCCAAGTAGCCACTGAACATAGGCTCCAACCAGAGACATTAAAATGGGAAGAGGCCAGCATAAGAACACAAGCAATAATCATCAGGTCAATTTGATACTACCAGAAATCAGTAGTGCCACCATGACAACAAGCCCTGGAGATACTATCACAACCAATGCACAAGAGAAGGATTTCAAATCTGAGATTATAAAAATGATAGAGGCCTTAAAGGAGGAAAAATCCCTTAAACTAGAAGAGGAATACAGAAAGAAAGAGGCGAAAGAATTGAAGAAAGCCCTTAAAGAATTTAATGGATGACAAGTAACTACAATCAAACTGGAGAAGGAAAGAAATAAGAGTTTCAAACTCTAAAAATGGAGAAAGAATCTGTAAGGAAAACACAATCAGAGATAATACTAAATATGGAAAACCCAGGGAAAAGGACAGGATCTACAGATACAAGCATTAAGAGCAGAATTCAAGAAATTGAAGAAAGAATATCAGGGATAGATGCAGTCGAAGAAAATGTTACATCTAAAAAGCTCCTGACACAGAATATCCAAAGAATCTGGGAAACTATGAAAAGACCAAAATGTCCTCCCATCTGTCCCAGTTTCCTGGTAAGTGAAGGCATTTGTGGGACATGCCCCTTGGGCTAGTATGCAGATATAAGTGAGTATATACCATTTAAGTCTTTCTGCTTCTGGGTTATCTCACTCATTATGATAATTTCTAGCTCAATCCATTTATCCACAAATTTCGGGAATTCCTTGTTTTTCATAGCTGAGTAGTATTCCATAGTGTATATGTACCACAGTTTCTTTATCCATTCCCTCTAGAGAAGCATGGGAGAATGGCAAAGTAGAAGGATCCAGAGGATCCTAGAAACCTACAAGTAGAACATTATGATAGGTAGATTTGGGCCCAGGGGTCCCGCTCAAACTAAGGCACCAGCCAAGGACAATACAGACGGTAAACTTTAAACCCCTACCCAGATCTAGCCAATGGTCAGAACAGTCTCCACACTTGAGTGGAGAGTGGGATATAACTTTCTCACGTACTCTGGTGCTTCACATTTGACCATGTCCCCTGGAGGGGGAGACCTGGTGGCACTCAAAGGAAAGACAGCACGTTACTGAGAAGAGACTTGATACCCTCTGAGCATATACAGGGAAAGATAATCCCCTTCAGGAACAGTCATAGGGGAGAGGAATAAGGGGAAAAGGAGAGGGAGGGAAGAATGGGAGGACACAAGGGATGGGATAGCCATTGAGATGTAACAAGAATAAATTAATAAAAAAAAAAAAGAATAGAAGAAGAAGACTTCCAATTGCAAGGCCAAGAAAATATGTTTACCAAAATCATAGAAGAAAATTTCCCCAATATAAGAGGGAAATGCAGATAAATAAACAAGAGGCCTTCAGAACTCCAAATAGATTGGACCAGAAAAGAAAATCCTCCCACCACATAATAACGAAAGCAGGAAACACACAGAAAAAAAGAAATAATATTGAAAGCTGCAAAAGAAAAAGGCCAAGTCACAGATAAAGGCAAACTGATCAGAATTACACCTGACTTCTCAATGGAGACAATGAAAACCAGAAGGGCCTGCACAGATGTTATGCGGGCTCTAAGAGACCATAGATGCCAACCCAGACTACTATACCCAGCAAAACTGTCAATCGCCATAAATAGATAAAAGAAGATATTCCATGACTAATCCAAGATTAAACAGTACCTAACTACAAATCCAGCTCTACAGAAAATACTAGCAGGAAAAGTCCAACCCAAATAACGTAACATTTCCCAGGGAAACAAAGGAAATAAATAACCCCATAACCCCGCATCCACAAAAACAAAAGAAGGGACGCTCACACTCACAGACACACAGTCAACGAATATCAACATCATAATAATAGGAACCAATAACCATGGTTCATTAATATTTCTCAACATCAATGGCCTCAGCTCCCCAATGAAGAGACAGAGGCTCACAGAATGGATGTGTGAAAAAGGACTCATCATTCTGTTTCATATAAGAAATATACCTCAGCATTAAAGATAAATTTTACCTTAGATGAAAGGGTTGAAAAAAGGTATTTTAAGCATAGGGACCCTAAGAAACAAGCTGGAATAGCCATCCTAGTATCTAATAATCCTGGTGTTTTGTGTTTTGAGTTCTTTCTATATTTTGGATATTAGCCCTTGGTCAGATGTAGGGTTTGGGAAGAACTTTTCCCAGTCTGTACATTGTCTGCTTGTTCTGTTGACAGTGTCCTTTGCTTTACAGAAGCTTTTCAGTTTCATGAGGTCCCATTTATTAATAATTGATCTAAGGGCCTGATCTATTGGTGTTCTGTTCAAGAAGTTGTCTCCTGTGCCAATGAGCTCAAGACTCTTTCCCCCCATTTTTTTGGTTTTTCAAGATATGGTATCTCTGTGTAGCCTTAGCTGTCCTGGACTCACTTTGTAGGCCAGGCTGGCCTTGAACTCCCAGTGATCCACCTGCCTCTGCCTCCCCAAGTGCTGGGATTAAAGACATGTGCCACCATCACCTGGCTCCCCATTTTTTCTAACAGATGGCCATCCTACCCAAAGTACTCTACAGATTCTATGAAATTCCCTTTAAAATTTCAACACAGATCTTGAAAGAGCAATTCTCAACTTCATCTGGAAAAACAAAACAAAAAAATCCAAATTGCTAAGGCAAACCTGTACAATAAAATATCTTCTGGAGGCATCTCCATCCCAGATCTCAAGCTGTACTATAGAGCAACAAGAACAAAACTGTCATGGTACTGGCATAGAAACAGACAGGTGGATCAATGGAATTGTGCTGAAGACTCTGAAATAAACCCACACATTGGTACAATTTATTTTTGACAAAGAAGCCAAAACCTTACAATGGTAATAAGACAGCATCTTCAAAACAACAACAACAACAACAACAACAACAACAACAACAACAACCAGTGCTGGTCTAATTGGATGTTCACTTGTAGAAAAATACTTGTAGATCCTTATTTATCACTCTTCATAAAACTAAAGTCCAAGTGTATTCAATATCTCAACCTAAAGCCAGACACATTAGATAATCGTTTGTATAACAAAGAATTTTTGGGTGAATCTAAAGTGCAAACCACCACCTCATGACAAGACTGAAAAATCAAAGTCCAAACCCATTAAAAGAAAGCTCTATAATGATTTTATTGTCCTTCCTTCCCCCAGGGGTTGTTGGCCACTGGGCCATGGTGATAAAGGGAGCAGAAGCAATGGATGGCATTTGTACAACTTTGAGTATGATGGAAAATGCTTCTGGGAGTCAGCTCAGAGAGGAAGCTCATTTTACTGATTTAGGGGTAAGGCATATTATGGTTCTTAGCATTATAGGCAGGAAGTATTTATTTTATTTATTATTTATTTATTTCTTTTTTAAATTTTTTATTGAAAAATAAAATCATTCATATTATATTTCAATTGTTATCCCATCCCGTGCATCCTCCCCTTCTTCCCTCCCTCCCACTTTCACCCCATTCCCCTTCCCTATGACTGTGACTGATGGGGATCTCCTCCTCTTGAATATGAAGCTAGGGTATCAAGTTTCTTCTTGGTAGTGAGGCAGAAAGAATTGATTGATCATAACACAGTACCTAATTGTCATATGGGCTGGGGGAAGGACCCGTAGTCTTGAGCTAAGTCATGTAGTGATTGCAGAAGGATCTGTGCATGGTCATCCTCTAAGAAAGGTCAGGAATTTGTGAGTAGAGACACTCTACACATAAGGTTATGGAGAAAAGAGGAAGGCCAACTAAGAAAGGAGTCTTTCTTGTTTTTGGCCAAGCTCTTAGTGCTACCCAGACATGATGGAATGAGATCTTAATAGCAGGGTATTCTAACAGATTTTTCCAGCTGTGATATGGGGATTAAAACCAGATGATCAGTGTCCACATGTTTATCCATATAGCCAGAGGACTTAAAGAGATTTAAAAAGGTAGTAATAACCCATGGCTTACATTTATTTTATGTAACACAAATAGTGAATTACCGGGGCATGCAGAATTCATAATACTAAAGATTAGTCAGATTTGATGACAGTCATCTTAGATCCTGGTCCTCAACTACAATGGCAAACATCTTGGAAAGATGAGGCTTAAGATATGGAACAAGAAAATAGGACTAGGAGCTTTGATATTGCCAAGGATCAGTTACTAGGTGACGTTTCATATTCTGAATTAAGAGTACACATTACACTTGATGATGTCATCTTAGAGCAATGTCATACATACAATAGCCCATGTGCTTCATTTTGTAAAGTTTAGAAAATGTTAAAATTAACATGTTAATACATCTACAATTGATTCATAGTCAGGATGTCAATCTGACTTTTTCTTGTATTCTAAAGAGAGATTGAAGGAAAGGTAAACATATTTTTTGTTGTTTAGATCTCAGGCGTGGTATGAGGAACAGACTTGTGAGAGAGCAGGTGATGTTTATCTCCTTAGAAGTTGAACCACGTTGTGGGTGAGCTTTGTTGTTAACAGATGAAAAACATCCTTGAGCTAATTCTGGTGGGAGATATAAATGTGAGCCAAAAACAATAGGTGGGCCATGTTTTTAGACTTGGGATTGTGTGGCTGTTTGTTGCACCACTTTGCAATGCTCCTCAAGAGAACCGCTCCAGTGAAGGCTTTGAGGATCCAGGTTTCAGCTCCTGCTCCAGGGTTTGGCTGCTGCTTCAGGCCTCAGCTGCTGCTCCGGGTTCTGGATGCTCCAGGTTCCAGCAGAAGAAATCCTGCTGAATATGCCAAGAGAGTCTTTCCTCAGAACTGATACCCAGAAGGTTTCATGTCTGTGTACTTTAATGTCCATTTTCCCTTGTTTAGGTTAGTCGGGTTATTAGTGAGGTATGCTTGGTTAATAATTTCATAATAAAATATAATTATTAAGGAAATTGAGCCTACAACTGGTGCCCAACTTGCTTTGGGCATCATGGGTAACTTAACTTCTAATGTTGTGGAGGAAGATAATGGTTTTCAAAATATAGTCATGTTCTTTCAGGCAAAATCACTGCTATTATAAATTCCTTTCCTGCTTTATACTCAGACGGAATATTTTGTTGTTTCTTGGTCTTTTTATTGTATAACATTTAAAAAAAATTGTAAGAAGGACCAATAAGATGTGAAAACTGAAAGGGTCAGTGCGTTCTATCATTCTGGAAAGTATTGCAAAGTTAGCAGTACAACTAGAAAATTTGAAGGTAGAGGTTGAAGCAATTGGAAAACAAAAAGTGCTGTTGATAAAGGAGAAAAACATGGTAACTTAGAGTGAGTGCTTCCACAATTGCCACCCTTCCCTGCTCCATGTGCCAGATGGTCAGAACAACAGCATGTGGAAGGGGATGAAGAGAAATGGGAAGCCAGAGAGGCTGTAAAGTAACTAGAGGAACAGGACAGCAGACAAACAAAAGGGTCTTTGGAGAAAAATGTTCCCATAGAAGAACCTTCCAGTGTCATACAGTCACGATCAGCTTTTTCAGTTACTGTAAGGCATGTGCCTGCTCAAAATGGTGCTGAGGGTCATGATGAAATGGCATGGAGTCCAATAGATATGTTGGGTTTAAAACATTTTAAGCAATCTGTCATCAGGTATGGAATACATTTGGCTTTTGTTAAAGAAATGTTGAATGACTGGACTATGCGGAATAGACATGTTCCCCCAAAATGGAAAACTTTGGTTTCATTGGTATTAGAAGTGGCACAACAACTGTTATGGTTATCAGAATGGTGAAGGGAGGCAGAGAAAATAGAACAAGAAAATAGTAGAAGGGAGATAAATGTTGGTAAAGAGCCATTGCTTGGTGAAGGGCAATATGCTGAATTAAGAGACCATGTCTAACATGATGATACAGTGATTGAATAATGTCATGTTACAGCCTTAAGAGCTTGGGACAAGGTAGAGGAACCTGGTAAGATAACCATTCCCATTACTAAGATATTTCAAGGGCCTGGGTAAGCATTCACAGAATTTTTGCAGAGATTTGGATCAGTGCTAGATAGAGCAATAACAGATTCTGACACCAAACAGGCATTGAAACTCATTATGACATATGAAAGTGCTAACACAGAATGTAAGATGGGCAATGAGACCCTTAAAGGAAAGAGAAGCTCCGTTAGAAGAATGGGTAAGAGAAACAGTTAATATTAGCCTTCCGGAACGTCAAAACAACATTGTAGGACAAGCTGTAGCTAGAGGCCCCAGATATCATAACACCTGGTATTTTAATTGTGGCCCACTTGGTCATGTTCAAAGAATCTGTAAGGTTAAAAGAGCCAGACCTTAAAATAACAGGTGCACTCAATTTGGCGTAAATGGTACTTGTAGGGCAGAACAAGGAGCATCTGGCCATGATGGTTAGGAGGTTCTCAGACTTCCAGGGTACTGTAGCTGATGTGAGAAAGGAAAACATTGGTCTAGGAATTGTTAATCTAAAGGAGATGTGCAAGATAATATCTTGCCGGTGGGAAATGGCAGGAGTCGCCCATGAGTAACTCTAGAAATAACACCAGGACATGTCTACAGGAGAAAACTTTAAGACCTCTCTTTTTATTTCCTATTTTATTTTATGTTTGTTTCTCAAATCTGTTCTACTGATTTATTATTACTTCTGTTGTGCTTTAGATGTAGATTCATGTCTTTACTTATTTGGCCAACCATTTTCTTCTGTCAATATAGACTATGATTGTTCCTGTTGTACATGGTGATAGCATCTCAATAGCAAGTTGGGCATGTTCTCTCTCAAAATTGACATCCTTGGGAATTAAAACCTCTTCATATTGGTATTATTTCTTCCAACAACCTTGATTAAAGTATTTATGCTGCTTACCCACTTTTAGTGAGAGCTATTTAGGCTGTCCTACATCCCCAATTCACCATCATGGGAATGCAAAAGCAGACTCCTTCAGTATTGTGTGCAGTCTTTCAATCCAGTGTTATTTCTCTTCATTTCAGAATTCTAAGAATTTAGTCAATATGGTGTTTGAAGCTTCATCACACACTGCTGCTGTCACTGCAAGAGTTTCCAGGGAAGACTCAGCATCAGGTGAGCAGATTCTCTTTTCCTTTTTTAAGTTCCCTCAATCCAGGTTCCTTTAGCATGGATCCTACAGCCAATCCGGCTTCACTGAATGACACTTCTCTAGCGCATAGTTTACATACCAGTCTCTTCCAGACAGCAACAATGGAGAGTATGAGAGGAGTAATTTTGGGAGCATTTGTAGGCAACAAAAGCAGCAAGAAAAGCACAAGATATGAAAATAATAGAACTCAGCTGTATATAGGAAGAGCTGATGAGAAATGAAACCAGGTCAGGTGGCTACATCAGACATGATGTACATAGTAGTTGGTGAGAATTTCATGGTCTGATGATGCACAATACAACTGCAGAAGATTCAAAACTTTGAAACGTATGGGCTTTGATATATAAAGTAATTTTTACCAAGATGGAAATGTATAAAATGCAGCCTGTCAAATATGATAACCAATTGAACTCATTGTTTCAGATCCCCTTCTTTTAGAATAAGGAAACAATCGATATTTCAGGTTCTGAGTTACCTTGGAATGGTACAATATTTTAAGGAATCTGTGGTGTTTCTACCACAAGATTAAAAACAAAGAGGATAAATAACCATTTACTCATTATTTCCCAACATTTCTAACCAAAATTACAATCAACAAATGCCATATTTTCAGACTTCTTTTGTAAAATAAGTATATTCAAGTAATATATCTGTAGATCAATCAATCAATCAATCTATCTATCTATCTATCTGAGTATGTATGTATGTATGTATGTATGTATGTACATATGTATGTATGTACCTATCTATCAATATATCACATCTTTATCAATATACAAATATACATAAATTATATATATATATATATTCATATATACAGCAAAAAATATATTCCCTTTGTCTGGTAACATGAAGTAATTGTATAGATTAGAGGGTTTCAGGAAAACTATTTTTCCTACTGTGTGAACAGAGAGGTTTAATAGAATATGACAGTGGAGACCAGATTAGAGGATTTCCTTATCTTGAAGAGGAAACCACAGGTCCTAACATTGAAATACATGCTCAAGGAGCATAGTTCTGAACTTCCTATTTTTAATGACTCCTACTGGTTCTAGGAAGTCCCTGCGGGGCGTCAGCCCCACCTACATCTCCTGTTGAGAAGATTTTGTGCAAGCTCACAAGGGGAGGTCCTTCATTGTGTATCTGGCACAGTAGTACATGGCTGTGTCCTCAGTCTGCAGACTGTTCAGTTGTAAGAACACTTGGCTCTTGGAGGTGTCTCTGCTGATGCTGAGTCGGGATTTGAGAGCTGGATTATAATATACGCTCCCATCACTCCATATACCACCGACCCACTCCAGTCCTTTTCTTGGAGGCTGGCGGGCCCACTGTACACCATAGCTGGTTAATGAGAAGCCAGAGACAGTGCAGGTGAGAGACAGGGTCTGTGAGGGCTGCACCAGGTCAGGTCCTGACTCCTTCAGCTGCACCTGGGACAGGGCACCTGGGGACAAATAACATCACCATCAGTCACACATCCCATAGATCACATGCCCAGGTCCCTCTCCTGAAGCCCTGAAACACTTACAGCTTGGAAAGGTCACCAGGCAGAGGAGCAGCAGCAGGACAGCCATGCTCTGATGGAGGCTCCAGTGAGAAGGACATGGGGCTTATCAGCTAGGCCTGGGCTTTCACCCTGAGGCTGAGGGCTGCTTTGCATTGGGGGAGGTTCCTGAGAGGATAAGAAGAAGCACAGGGCAACGTTCCAGATTCACTTCCAGGTGACTGAGATTTGCTTATTTATTTATTTATTTTACCTTTTTATTTTAATAATATTTAAAAGCATTTATTTTTTCACTTTACATTCTGATGGCAGCCCCATCTCTCATCTCCTCTATTCCATATCCCGCCATCCCTTTCTCTTTCCCATCCATCTTCCCCTATTCCCAGGCACAAGGGAGCTTCCCATACCCTCTGTCACCAGTTTATCAATCACATCAGGACTAAGGATGTCTACTTTTCGTGTGACCCCCCTAAAGGAGGTGATCAAAATCAGGCAGCAGAGTCCATGTCAGACCCAGCCTCCATCTACCTTCTTTGGGGACCTGCATAAAGCTTGAGCTGCCTGTCTGCTACATCTGTGCTGTGGCCAAGATCCAGTCCATGTGTTGTCCTTGGCTGGTGCTTCAGTCACCATAAACCCTCTAGGTCCTGGTTAGATGGCTCTGTTAGTCTTCTTGTGAAAAAAAAATGTGAGAAACATCCAGGAACATTTTCTGTTTCTATCTACACTTGACTTCCACATAAACATGAAAGTTTATGATTCACTCTGTGCAGGAAGTGAATGAGTCCACATTCATGCTGTGCAAGAAGAAGCAGCTACCTCACCCTCAATGCATGTGCATATCCTGCAGAAGCTGTAGGAAGGAGTTTAGTCTTATGATGCACTTTGGGCTCTTGGTGATGTGAAATCCTGATTAAGGAACTATTTACAATGTTTTCTCTTAGTGTCAGTGATGGTATCTTACTCTTATTTGTCACCTAGGAAATCCAACTTGTGAGGAAACAATTCACAACCATTTTGTACAGTAATTATGAATGTTTGTCTGAGAGGAGAATTGAGGATTGACTTTGTAGCCATGTCAGTGGGTGAAATTTTTCCACTTGTACACTCAGGGACACCACACCTGGGGGGCAAGTCTTGCTACTTCCTGATTCCTGCTTGCCTGTCTGCTTATCAGCCTGTCTGTCTCTCTGTCTGTCTGTGCCAATGTACTTTTTAAAAATCTTTCTTCTTGTCTCTTTATAATTTGAAGCATATTTTAAAACCAGTTCTCTAAATATGGAAAGAATAGAGCTTGACTTTCTGACACCAGGCGAGGAGTTACAAGAGGAAGTGGGGTTTGACTGGGAGTTTCAGACAACGGTAGAGGCAGAGAAGAGATGAAATAGAACAAAGAAAGAACTTCAAGCAAGGAACATGGGGACTTTGCAAAGATGGAGTCAGGACAAAAAAGAGGGTGAAGAACAGATTTAAACTTCTCAAGATTGTGTGTAAAGCCTGGTGAACAGATACAAAGGTGTCTCAGATATTTATTTGTTAGTTAGGTTAAGTAATGAACTAAAAGAAACAAACAGTTATATAAAAATAATTCAACACAAGGTACTGTAGCGATTTTGTCCATGCTCTGGTTATGTAAAACACCAGGGAAGGGAGGAGAACAGCCCAACCTATTGTGTGCAGTCAGCATTCAGAGAACATCCACCACTTCTCTCACATTGGACTCCTTTATGTTTCGTTCATTATTTCTCTTTGCATAGTCTGTGTTCTGTGAGTGGAGTGCTGGAGTCTTGACATAGCAGAGAAACCCTTCCTGTGCATGTTCTGAAGGGCACCTGCCACTAGGGGTGCTCTATCCCACTTGTTCCTAACACTCTGAGGGTCAGTGTAGGTTATTAAAGCCCACAGGCATAGATTATTGAAGACCTCCTACTCCATTTTTCTGAGAATCAGTTGGTTCACCAGCAGTGTCTTCCTTCTCTCACAAATTGAAGTTCTTTAAAGCTTGATCTGTATTTGATGAATCCTGCACACTGCCACATCCCATTGCTTTTTCTTCATGAGCCCTCCCAAGTCTGTGTAGCTGTTTGTGTTGAGCACATCCTAGATTCCTATAGGAACCTGAGCTACGCTAGGCACAAGACCCAACTCAATGTCTCTGTGTCTTGAGGACAACTCACTTAGTTACCTAGTGGAATGTCCTTAGAAACACAGAAGTTTAGAAATGTTTCTCTCAGTTTTCCTCCTCTCTGCTTCAGTAGGTCAGTATTTCTTGAAACACGTGCAGCTTCTCCAGTGGGTGGTAACAGTTGGTTCTGGGTGACCTCAGAATTGATTTGTAGCTACCACTTCAGGGATAAAGTTATTGATTCTACAGAACATAAGGATTAATAATCTCAGGCTATGGGTCAGAAGATAATAGTCCAGGTGGTGTGTGTGTGCATGTGTTGTGTGCGTGTTCGGACTTGTGCCTGTGAGTTTGTGTCTGTGTATGTTAACAAGAGACTTGGCAATTAATGTTGAACTCTAAAGATTATAGAACCAATTTTCAAGGATTAATAAGGATTGGAACAAGGAGTATGGTTGATACCACCCAGGTATAGATTAATACTTTTTCAAGACTGTGCACTTTAAGTAACATATGAAATGATTCTTCTTGAAACTTCACAGGGAAAATCAGTGTTACCAAGTACCTGAATATTCAAACATGGAATATGTGCAAAACAAAAACAACAACAGAAACAACAACTGAACATAGACTAACTGTATCTTATGGTGGGACACAATTACATTAGATATTGAGACAGAGCATATGTAATTTTGTAACCTATCTTTTAATAGCCAATTCAGGTAAGTTGTGGTTTTATTCAAAATGTGTAGAAAAGAAAGGATGACCCATAGGCGATTTAGAATTTCTTAAGAATTCTCAAGCAGGTGTGGTGGTGCATGCCTTTAATCCCAGCACTCTGCAGGCCTAGGCAGACGGATCACTGTGAATTTGAGGCCAGCCTGGTCTACGAAGCAAGTCAAGGACAGTCAAGGGTAACACAGAGAGACCCTGTCTGCAAATATCCAAAACAAAACAAAAAAATAAAACAAAAGAAAAGCAAGAATTCTCTCCATGTTTCATAATTACAGACACTTGATAAAATATGCTGAGTCTGACTTTCATGTACTCCCATTTTCCCAACAGCAGAGAAAGTGTTAATGGATAACTTAGAGCCTCTATAAGAAAATAATATTATGCTAAATCAAATTGAGATTTTCACAGAATATGACATTTTGGCAGGCCTTGGGAAGATTCATAAGCAGGAAGAGTAAATTACACATTACAACAGCACTGCCCTAGGCATGGCCTATATTACCTGCTCATCAGATATAGTTGATGCTCTTTCCCTGTTCTCAAATTGGATACTGAAAAATGGTCCTGGAGGGACTGAGATTTACACTGGGAAACAACGGTGAAGTAAACATTCCTGATGAACACAGATTCTGGGATGCCAGTGGCCAATGAAGAGCTTAGAAATGGAGAGGGGGGTCTGTAGTAAGGGCCTATATCTTGTTAAGAGCTGAGCCCTATTCTTGTACCTTTATGGAAGCAAAGGGATTTAGTAGCATCTGACTCCTCTCTTCCTTTGCTTTAGTGTGGCAATATTTCATCCTGTGTTCTCAGCTTCTCCAGTCTCATCCCTTTGCATTGCTCTGCAAAGATGTTCATCTACTTTAGGGTTTTACAGAAGTTACAATAACTTTGGTGTTTGACTCTCAGAAGATACCCATTATCAAATATTTTAGAACCTGCTAATCAAGGTCTGTGAGAAAGAAACATTCAACTCTCTCTGGCCTACCTTACATTAGCCAATCTTCCATTACCTAATGTCTTCCTCTCTTTCATTTATCTCCAAGGATGAATACTTTCCTTACAGAAGACACACATTTGTTAAGCTACTGAGAAAGTGAGCCACCATCTACTGGCAGAGATGAAGTAAACAGGAGAAAAGTCCCATCAAGGCCCTGAGTCTGAGATTTCACCAAAAGACTTATGTGTCACATATCCAGGTAACAAAGAGCTATGGGAAGCAGTTCTGAGGAAAAGATAGACATGGGCATAGTGAAAGGAAAATTACCTAAACCAATTAAATTCAGTGCATATTACAGGAACAAAAACTACAAATATAATTAAGTAACATGTGGAAAGAAGAAAATAAAACCACTCACTACCCTAGGCATCTGTCAGGACCTGAGCAGTTACAGAGAAGTACAAACCAAGTGATCTGACATCTTCTCAGAAGGGGAATGAGGTAAATGAACATAGATTTGTTAAACTATTTATGCATCTTTATATTTTTTGATAGTTTAGGGCACACACCCACTGAACTGACTCAAATTTTCCTCTTCTCCATCACCTTATGACTTTATTGCAAAACGTTTCCTCCTGTTCTTACCTTTCTTGTATATGACTTATTGAGTTTAATTACAGTTGCCTGCATGAGGGCAGGGGGGCAGGAGGTTCCTTAATGCAGCACTGGGGTTTGTAAGTGGCTACACCACTGAAAAACATGTACCTTCCTGCACCAATAGTTAACTGCCATTAGTTCTCTAGGAAGGGGTAGATCTCATGAGTCCTTCCTTCAATGCTGAAATGTTGCAACACACCTTTACAGCCTCCTTTCCTTCCCTTCTTTCTGCTCTGACTTTTGGAACACTTAATGAAGATGTCCCACTTATGGCCAAATACTCCATTATTTATCATAGTGAACCTCCATCAGTGGGGTGGTCACATGCTGCCTACAGCAAACTGGTGTTCAGCAACCATGGGTAAGTATTTTATTAGGGCCTCAATGATAAGTTTATATCAGTGACATCCACACATCTTATTAACAGTTTGATAGCTGGGGCAGCCTTGGGTCTTATGATTTGTGTGTTGTCTTTAGGGTTTGAGAGATCCTGACATCTTCTGACTTCTTGTTTGTTCCACACTTTTCCCCAAACACTCCTCTGGACCATGCTGGGTCTCTTTCCTCTGCCTAAGGTCTATGTACTCTCAAGAGGCCCAAGTGTCTTAAGAACCTTGTCCTGTTGTCCAAGACAGACTCACGTCTGCCCCGAGGCATGTACTGCCATTTGTTTCATTAAGACGACTTTTGTATTTACATTTGTCACAGTAGATGACAAAATTATTGATATTCAGACATGTCCAACCTTACTATATAAGTACATAGGGATTCCATGGAAAACTGTTCTGTGTCATGAAGATGAATTCAAGACCTTTATTATGCTGTGTTCCTGCTGTGGGGTGACTCTAAGTTCATGAATCAATCATTCACACCATCTGCTGGTCGCTAGCAGCCTTGCAAGGAGGTTTATGTCTGAGCTTGCAGTTAATCCTCACTCACTGTGTGTCTTGCACAGTAGTAGATGGCTGTGTCTTGAGTGTTTAGACTGTTCATTTGCAGGTACAGAGTGCTCTTTGAATTGTCTCTGGAGATGGTGAATCGGCCCTTCACAGAGTCCGCATACAGCTTTTCATCACCATTACCATTGCTAATGCGTGAGATCCACTCTAGCCCCTTTCCTGGGGCCTGGCGGACCCAGTGCATGTAATAATTACTAAAAGTGAATCCAGATGCCACACAGGAGAGTGTTACAGAACCACCAGGTTGTACCAAGCCTCCTCCAGATTCCACCAACAGCACCTCACCCTGGACACCTGCAAACACAGAGGATCTGGTCAGAAAACTGTCATATGCATTTGGTGACCCTCTCAGTCAAATCCACTCACACATCCAATGTCTCTGGTTCTTCATAAACTACCTTTTATAAGAGCAACAAGAAAAACCAATCTCAGACTCAACTCCATGGTGAATATTCTCAGTTCAGTGCTGATCACTAAGGAGGCCGACCTCAGAATCCAGGGCTGGTCTCCTCTGTCAGGCTGCTGGGTCAATGTGGGCTGCTTTTCACTAACAGAAGGAGGCTCAATTTGCATATCTTCTTGCTCTACATTAAATTCTTGTGCTAGACCTCTCAGCCAAGCTGGGCTTCAGTGTATATGCTGGAAGGCTGAAGAACACTGATGGTAGTATTTACCTTGAGACAGATGGTAGTTGGTTGAAGTTGTAGGTTCTCTGTCCTCAATCTGTATTTTTTGTGGCCATAAGAATTGATCCTCATTCTTACTCTGGGTGACACAACAGTGAATATTGACCTTGCACATACTGTGGATTGAACTTAGATCTTCAGACTTGATTGCAGGTGCATGTTGGGAACTGATCCTGGATATTATGTAAGAAGACCAGGTATTCAGGACTGCTGAATCAAGTTTATTTTCAAATTTTTTCTTAACTTTTTATTTGTCCTTGTTGGTTTTCACATCATGCACCCCAATCGTACTCATTTCATTTTCCCATCGTATCTCTCTGCCCTTGCAACTCCCCCCCAAAGAAAAAAAATCTCATGATGTATACTATAGTGTGTCACAGGGAGTCCTACATCATAATTTTTATCTACATTTCTTTATTTGCAAATGTTCATTGTAATGAGTCACTGGTCTGGTTTGAGGCCTCTGGCTTCTGCATCCTCACAGCAACTCCTTGTTGCCTTGTGTCATAGAGATCCTGCTGTATTGCATCTGTAAGCCTGACCCCTTCACATGCTCCAGCAGTGCATAGATGTTGTATAATTTGTGCTGGGCCAACTCAAAATCTTAGATGTGGACTCAGGGGTAGCTGAGCTGGTCAGGTCTTCAGCAATTACACTATCAAGGCAAGGTCTCCAATATTGTCCAGGCTAGCTCCCACAATGCTGCAACCAGAAAGGGCAAGAATCAGATTTCCTACTCTCAAGTCCTCAGGATGGGCTCACCTGTACCCATGCCAACAGGGTCATCTCTAATGTGCTGCCAAGAGAAAGTAAATGGACTGTTTTCCTGAGCACTGCAGCAAGTGAGGGGCTGAGGCAGCTCTTCTGCTATGAGGTCCATGCTCACCCACAAACCCTGACACCAGGGACAACTGTGCTGTGCTGCTTAGGCAACTAGCCATTCAAATACTCAAATTTTACCAACAGTGAGATGGAGGGACAGCTTTCCTGTTTTTGTGACTTTGAGGCTAGGGTTATGGTAATGTGCCCCTCAGGTTTCACCATGGTCTACCTATCATAGGATTTCCTTACCCAGAAAACAAGCCAATTCAATCTGATTTCAGAGAAAAAAGGCAGTTTTATTAGGGGCAACCCTTGAGTAGTTTCACTGGTCTCCCCCAAAAAAACTGGGCCAAGGGAATCTCCATGAAGATGAGGAGATAGGTGTGAGGGAAGAGATCATATGAACACAAGGAGAGAGAAATGGAGAGAGAGAGAGAGAGAGAGAGAGAGAGAGAGAGAGAGAGAGAGAGAGAGAGAGAGAGAGAGCACCTCTGGGGAGAAAAAAAGCCCAGCCCTTGGGCTGAAAAGTTCAAAGTAGAAGGCAGACTATGCCATCCATACTCTATAACAGGTAGAGAGTCTGAATGCTAGGAGAACCTGGAGATGAGCTCTTCTTTGATAAATGATAATGGCACTTCACCCTCTTTTTCTGTGTCTGAAACCCAACAATACCTTTAAAGCAAATTGACTCTTCCTCTCCAGAAAACTATCTAAATCTACTTCCAAGAGTTGTCGGACAATGCAAATGGATGGGACAGCAATAGAAACAAAGCAAAACAAAAAGTAAAAGAAAACATTTTTGACCACATAGGGAGGAGTGGAGTGTGTGTGTGTGTGTGTGTGTGTGTGTGTGTGTGTGTGTGTGAATATGATCAAAATATATTATATATTTGTGGATATGAAGAAGAATCACTTCCATAGACCAATGTATTGGAATGGCCATTTGTCAAGGAGTGGCACTTCTTGAGAAGAATTAGGAGGTATGACTTTGCTAGAGTACATGTGACCTTGTGCTCAAGGACATAAAAAATTAAAGTATAGACTCCTGACAGTATTTATGATACTTTGTTGTGTTTGAAGACAAGATCTTACCAGAGTTGTCCTCTGAGTGTTACACTCAGTAGTGGTTTAAAATAATTGCCAGGAGTAATATTGAAACATGTACAAAATGTAGTGACTCTTGTGGAAAGGAGAGGAAAAGGAGCAAAGGACCTGGAGGTGACAGGAGCGCCACAAGAAGACCAAGAGAGCCAAGAAACCTGGGCCTAGAGGGGCTTTTGGAGACTGAATCACCAACCAAGGACATGTATGGGCTGGGTCTAGACTTTCTGTACATATTTAGCCCATGAGCTGCTTAGGCTTCAAGTGGGTCCTCTAGTAAGGAGGGTCGCTCTATGACATGGGCCCTGCTGGCTTCTTTTTTGTTTTCTTTAAAGACAGGGTTTCTCTTTGTATACCTGGCTATCCTGGACTTGCTTTGTAGCCCAGGCTGGCCTTGAACTCACAGAGATCCACCTGCCTGTGCCTCTGGAGTGCTGGGACTAAAGATGTATGCCACCATGCCCAGCCTGTTGCCTTCTTTTTGATCACTTCCCACTGGCAGGACTGTCTTGCAGTGCCAAAGGGCAAGAGGACACAATCAGTCCTGATTTGACTTGATGAGCTGTGGTAGGTTGCTTGGGGGACACCTTTTTCAGAGGAATAACAGTGGGCAGATGGGAGATAAGGAAAGGTAGGTGGGACTGGGAGGAGAGGATTCTGTGACTGGGAGGTAAAGGGAAAATGAATAAATTAACAGAAAAGGGACTAGTCTGATGCCAAATGGTATAAACAGGTGGTGACCTGAGGGCAAGACTTGACTCACTTCTGAAGCTTCCAGGCACTGTGGAATTTCCTTTTTGCATTTTGGTGACTGAATGAGCTCAGACATGTTATCTGGAACCACAGACCTGATCCACTGAACTGGAGGGTCTCATGTCCTATGCACATGAAGTCCATAAACAGGAAAACCTATGCATGATTTGTAAAACTATAATTTATATTTATATAATTGAGACATCATGCTAAACTGAAATGTGTTTATTTGACAGAATTGGGGTAGGTGAATCATAGGAATACATGTCACATGTCATTCTTGTCACACACTATAAAAGGCACATGCTACAGAAACACCACCTCTGGCAGTTTGGGATAAGGTAGTGTGTGCTAGGGTTCTGCACTCATGTCATCTGTGTATCCATTTTCTTGGTAACTCTAGAGATAACAACAGAATATGCTTAACACCAGAAAGCTTTAAGGTATCATCTTTTTATTTCCTATTTCATTTTTATTTTCTAAAACTATGTTATGATTGTACTAGTACTTCTGTTCTACTTTAGATATAAATCCTTGTCTTTACTCATTTTGTCAACAAAGATACAATATTTTAAGGAAGCTGTACTTTCTCTACCACAAGTACAAAAACAAAGGGTACAAATAATGGATTACTCAAGTTTCCCAAACTGTCTAATCAAAATTACATTCAACAAATGTCATAATTTCAGACTTATTTTGTAATATAAGTGTATTTAAGTAATATAGCTATAGCTCTATCTTACTATCTATGTATCTATCTATAAATGTCTCCATATGTATATCAAATCTATATCTATATGCAAATATACATAATATATATATATATATATATATATATATATATATATGTGTGTGTGTGTGTGTGTGTGTGTGTGTGTGTGTGTGTGTGTGTGTGTAAATGTAAGAAAATGTGTGATCTTTTTCTGGTATAAAGAAGTAAATATATAGCATAGAGGATTTGAGGGAAAATATTTTTCTACTGTGTGAACAAAGGGGAAGTTTAATACAATATGACACTTGATAGGAGATTAGAGGATTTCCTTGGCTTGAAGGGGAAAAGCACAGGTCCCAGCATTGAAATACATGCTCCTGGAGCATAGTTCTGAACTTCTCAGTTATAATGACTCCTACTGGGCCTAGGGAGTCTTTCCTGCTGGGAATCAGCGCCCCTCTGCTTGTCTTAAGCACCCTGCAGGCTCACTGTGGAATTCCCTCACTGTGTATTTGGCACAGTGTAGTTCTATAAATACAAGCAGAAGAAAAGTAAACCAATTAATAGCATCTCCCTTGTGCTTGTTAGATACTTTGAACTCTAGTGAGGCTTCTTGATAAATATCAAGTCAATAATGTTTTTATTTTATATTATTAAATTATACCAACATTTAATTATATTTAAACTTTCTAAATGTTAAAAGTGGTTTATTACATTACTATTTATCCCACTGGTAGATTCATAATTATAATGTAGTTTATGATTTTTTAAATTCCTGGAGTAGTTTGCATAACTTAGATTACTTTAGAGTTATCAATATTTTAAAGCTTTTGAGAGGATCCAAGATGGCAGTGAGCAGTGTCGACCGCGTTTGGAGGCTCCAGTGAACAATTCAGGGAATTGCACAGATTTCTGAGCCAGGAACACCGAGGTCCGAACATCACGGCAGCGGGAGTGCTCCACGGTTCGGAGGGACCAGGGTGCGGAGGACCTGTGTGCCCCTGCACACGGGAGGAGCGTGGTTTTTCTCTGATTGGAGCGGCAGCAGCAGAGGCAGCAGCACCAGCCGCACCAGCAGCAGCGGCTGAGGTTTGCAGCTCATAGCCTTCCGGTGGAGGCGATTGGTGTGGTGGCTGGTGGGAATTGCTACGGGAGAGGGGACTCGGGGCAGGATTTGGGTCGCGTGGAGCCTTTGGACCCAGACTGGACTCGGCGGACAGTTCGGCCCCAGAGTCCCGGGTACTGGCCCGGCACAGCAAGCAATTCTGCCTGAGGCACTAACTCAGCGTGGCCACAGCTCCCCTGCTGTGGCGCAGGCTCAGTTGAGCTCGCAGCTCCACACTAGGCACTACCTCAGCTCAGCGGCAGCTCCCCTGCGGTGACACAGGCTGGGCGGAGCACTTGTTCCACCACTGGCGCTAACTCAGAGCAGGTGCAGTTCTCCTGCTGTGGTGCAGGCTTGGTGACATGCTCAGTTCCATCCTAGGCACCACCCCAGCTCAGCGGCAGCTCCCCTGCGGTGACACAGTCTGGGCGGAGCACTTGGTTTCACCACAGGCGCTAACTCAGAGCAGCTGCAGTTCTCCTGCTGTGGCGCAGGCTTGGTGACGTGCTCAGTTCCATCCTAGGCACCACCTCAGCTCAGCGGCAGCTCCCCTGCGGTGACACAGTCTGGGCGGAGCACTTGTTCCACCACTGGCGCTAACTGAGAGCAGCCACAGTTCTCCTGCTGTGGCGCAGGCTGGACAGAGCTCTCGGTTCCACCAGCTCTAAGACTCTGGTTGGACACAGTGTGCAATTTGAATCCAGAATTCCTGGCTGAGATTGGTGGTCAGTTCGGGCCCTGAGTCAATAACTGACCACAGCACACACTTTGGGCCAAAAGGCCCTAGCGGAGCTTGGTGCGTAGTCCCAGCCCAAAAATTCTGGCTGGACCCTGTGTGCATTTTGGGCCCAAAATCCCTAGCTGAGCTTGGCAGACGGTTCAGGCCCTGAGAATCTAGCTGAGTTCTGCCCGTGGTTCGGTCCCAGTGCTCCTGGCTGGACTTGGCAGGGAACACAGAGGCTGTGGATACCTTGGCCTGACCCAACGCTCATTCAGAGACCCAGAACAATTGCAGGATCCACAGCAGAGGGGGGCGGAGGATCACTGGCTGTGAGAGACCAGAATAACAGGGCTAACCTCCTAACATCCACACCAGTGAAGCTTTGAGCTCGCAGCCTAGGGAAATCGTGAGAAAACAAGTGAATCTATCGTCAGACACCCTCCATTCAACTCTGGAAGCTACCCAACAAAAACAAAGACGGCAAGATGTTTAAAGGACAACGAAAAAGCATACGCAAAAAACCCCAAAACAACATGGCGTCTCCAGTTTCCAGCTATCCCAAAGAAAACAACCCAGAGAACTCAAATACAATGTAATACAAGAAAATGACCTCAAATCCTTAGTAATGAGGATGATAATGGAGGAAACAAATAAAATTCGTAATCAAATGCAGGAAGACGCAGACAAACAGGTGAGAGACATAAAAGAAGCACATAGAGTGGAACTGGAAAAATTGCAGGAAAATGCAAACAACCAGATGAAAGAAATAACTAAAACGGTTCAAGCTCTGAAGACCTATAAAGAGGCAATGGAAGAAACTCAGGAATATACAAAAAATCAGATGAAAGAAATCAAAAAATCAGTTCAAGATCTGAAAATGAAAATGGATTCAATGATAAACACACAGACAGAAGAAAAACGAGAACGTGAGACCTCAGAGAAGAAGGCGAGCAACACAGAGGTGAGCTTTTCTAACAGAATCCAAGAGATGGAAGAACGAATCTCAGGGCTAGAAGATACAATCACAGATATTGAATCAACCATTAAAGAAAATGCCAAATCTGGAAAACTCCTGACACAAAACATCCAAGAAATTAAGGACACCATGAAAAGAAGAAATCTGCGGATAATAGGCATTGAAGAAAGAGAAGACATCAGACTCCAGGGCCCAGAAACTATTCTCAACAAAATCATAGAAGAAAATTTCCCCAATCTAAAGAAAGAGATGCCTATAAACATACAAGAGGCCTACAGAACACCAAATAGAGTTGACCAGAAAAGAAAAACTGCCCGCAACATAATAATCAAAACACAAAACATGCAGAACAAAGAAAAAATATTAAAAGCTGCAAGGGAAAAGGGCCAAATAACATTTAATGGTAAACCTATCAGAATTACACCCGACTTCTCAGCAGAGACCATAAAAGCCAGAAGGTCCTGGACAGAGATCCTGCAAACCCTAAGAGACCACAGATGCCAGGCCAGACTACTTTACCCAGCAAAATTATCAATAACCATTGATGGAGAAAACAAAATATTTTATGACAAAAACAAATTCAAACAGTACCTATCCACAAACCCAGCTTTACAGAGGGTACTAGAAGGAAAACTCCATCCCAAAGGGTCAAGCTACAACCAAAACTACCCAGGAAATAGATAACTATCCCATGGCAAAAACACAACTACACAAAAGCTCGACTGGAAACAACATCAAAATTAAGACTCTTAACAGTCACTGATCATTAATATCTCTCAACATCAATGGCCTCAATTCTCCAATAAAAAGACACAGACAAACTGAATGGGTACATAAACAAGATCCAACATTCTTCTGCATCCAAGAAACACATCTCACCCATAATGAAAGGCATTACCTCAGGGTAAAAGGTTGGAAAAAATTATTCCAAACAAATGGTCACAGGAAGCAAGCAGGCGTAGCCATTTTAGTATCGAACAAAATAGACTTTCAACCAAAATTAATCAAAAGGGATGAGGAAGGACACTTCATACTCATCAAAGGTAAAGTCAACCAAGATGACATCACAATTCTGAACATCTATGCTCCCAATACAAGGGCACCCACATTTGTTAAAGATCTCCTAAAAAAGCTTAAACCACACATCGATCCCCACACAATAATAGTGGGAGACTTCAACACCCCACTCTCACTGAAGGATAAGTCATTGAAACAGAAACTAAGCCGAGAAATAACATTATTAACCAATGCCATGGGTCAAATGGATCTAACAGATATCTATAGAACCTTTCACCCAAACAAGAAAGAATACACCTTCTTCTCTGCACCCCATGGAACCTTCTCCAAAATTGATCACACCGTAGGTCACAAAGCAAGCCTCAATAGATACAAGAGGATTGAAATAATACCTTGTATCCTATTGGATCACCATGCTCTTAGGCTGCAATTCAACAAAAACAGAAATAACAAAAAGCCTACACGTATGTGGAAACTAAACAACTCTCTGCTAAATGACACCTGGGTCAGGGAAGAAATTAAGAAAGAAATCAAGGAGTTTCTGAAATTCAATGAAAATGAAAAAACAACATACCCAAATTTGTGGGATACATTGAAAGCAGTGCTAAGAGGAAAATTCATAGCACTAAGTGCCTTTAAAAAGAAATTGGAAACATCGCACATAAGCATCTTAACAACACAACTGGAAGCCCTAGAAAAAAAAAGAAGCAGAAACACCCAAGAGGAGTAGACATCTGGAAATAATCAAACTCAGGGCTGAAATTAACAAATTAGAAACTAAGAAAACAGTCCAAAGAATCAACAAAACCAAAAGCTGGTTCTTTGAGAAAATCAACAAGATAGACAGACCATTAGCCAAACTAACTAAAAGGCAGAGAGACAGTATTGAAATCAACAAAATCAGAAATGAAAAGGGAGACATAACAACAGACACTGAAGAAATTCAAAGAATCGTAAGATCCTACTTTGAAGGCATATACGCCACAAAATTTGAAAATCTAAGGGAGATGGACGATTTTCTTGAACAATTTCACTTGCCAAAGTTGAATGAAGAACAGATAAACAAGCTAAATAGTCCCATTTCCCCTACAGAAATAGAAGCAATCATCGATGGTCTCCCAACCAAAAAAAGCCCAGGGCCAGATGGTTTCAGTGCAGAATTCTACCAGACCTTTAAGGGTGAGCTAATACCGATACTCTTCAAGCTACTCCAAAAGATAGAAGTGGATGGAAAATTACCAAATTCATTCTATGAGGCCATAGTCTCATTGATACCTAAACCTCACAAAGACTCAACAAAGAAAGAGAATTTCAGACCAATTTCTCTTATGAACATAGATGCGAAAATACTAAATAAAATACTTGCAAAACAAATACAGAAGCACATCAAAGATATCATTCATCATGACCAAGTAGGCTTCATTCCAGGCATGCAGGGATGGTTTAATATACGGAAATCCATCAATGTAATCCACCATATAAACAAACTGAAAATAAAAATCCACATGATCATCTCCTTGGATGCAGAGAAAGCATTTGATAAAATTCAACACCCATTCATGTTTAAAGTTTTAGAGAGATCGGGGATACAAGGCACTTTCCTCAACATAATAAAGGCTATATACAGCAAGCCAATAGCCAAAATCAAAGTAAATGGTGAGATACTCAAGGAAATTCCTCTAAAATTGGGAACAAGGCAAGGCTACCCACTCTCTCCATATCTCTTCAATATAGTACTCGAAGTTCTAGCTAGAGCAATAAGACAACAAAAGGAGATCAAGGGTATCCAAATGGGAAAGGAGGAAGTCAAATTATCCCTCTTTGCAGATGATATGATAGTGTACATAAGTGACCCTCAAAACTCCACCAGAGAACTCCTAAAGCTGATAAACACCTTCAGCAAATTGGCTGGATACAAAATTAACTCAAAAAAGTCTGTAGCCTTCCTATACAGAAATGACAAGCTTGCAGAGGAAGAAATTAGGAAATCCACACCCTTCACATTAGCCACAAGCAATATAAAATATCTAGGAGTTACCCTAACTAAGCAAGTGAAGGACTTGTATGAAAAAAAATTCAAAACTCTGAAGAAAGAGATTGAAGATGACCTGTGAAGATGGCATGATCTTCCTTGCTCATGGATCGGGAGAATTAACATAGTAAAAATGGCCATCCTACCAAAAGCAATCTACAGATTCAATGCAATCCCTATCAAAATACCTACACAATTTTTTAAAGACATTGAAAGTTCAATTCTGAACTTCATATGGAAAAACAAAAAACCCAGAATAGCTAAAACAATCTTGTACAATAAAAGGTGCTCCAGAGCAATCTCCATACCTGATCTCAAACTGTACTATAAAGCAATAGTAATTAAAACAGCATGGTACTGGCACAGCAACAGGCTGGTTGATCAGTGGAATCGAATCGAAGACCCAGATATGAATCCACACACATATGGTCACTTGATTTTTGACAAAGAAGCCAAATCCATTCAAAGGAAAAAGGATAGCATCTTCAACAAATGGTGCTGGTCTAACTGGAGGTCTATGTGTAAAAAGATGAAACTGGACCCATATTTGTCACCTTGCACAAAACTCAAATCCAAGTGGATTGAAGACCTCAACACAAAACCAGAGGCACTAAACCACTTAGAAGAAAATGTGGGAAAGAGCCTGGAACATATTGGCACAGGAGACAACTTCCTGAACCGAACACCAACGGCCCAGGCCTTAATGTCAACCATTAATAAATGGGACCTCATGAGGCTGAGAAGCTTCTGTAAGGCAGGAGACACTGTCAAGAGAACAAAGCGACAGCCTACAGAGTGGGAAAAAATCTTCACCAACCCTACATCTGACAAAGGTCTAATATCCAAAATATATAAAGAACTCAAGAAATTAAACACCACCAAACCAAATAACCCAATTGAGAAGTGGGGCTTGGAACTAAACAGAGAATTCTCAACAGAGGAGTATCAAATGGCTGAGAAACACTTAAAGAAATGCTCAACCTCCTTAGTCATCAGGGAAATGCAAATCAAAACAACTCTGAGATTCCATCTTACACCCATCAGAATGGCTACGATCAAAAATTCAAGCGACACCACATGCTGGCGAGGATGTGGAGAGAGAGGAACACTCCTTCATTGCTGGTGGGAATGCAAACTAGTACAGCCACTTTGGAAATCTATCTGGTGCTATCTCAGAAAAATGGGAATAGGGCTTCCTCAAGACCCAGCTATTCCACTCCTTGGAATATACCCAGAAGATGCTCCAGCACACAACAAGAAAATTTGCTCAACCATGTTCATAGCAGCCTTATTCATAATAGCCAGAACATGGAAACAGCCTAAGTGTCCCTCAGTAGAAGAGTGGATAAAGAAACTGTGGTACATATACACTATGGAATACTACTCAGCTATTAAAAACAAGGAATTCCCGAAATTTGTGGATAAATGGATTGAGCTAGAAATGATCATAATGAGTGAGTTAACCCAGAAGCAGAAAGAATCAAATGGTATATACTCACTTATATCTGCATACTAGCCCAAGGGGCATGTCCCACGAAAGCCTTCACTTACCAGGAAACTGGGACAGAGGGGAAGGCATCCTATTGGGACTCTAAATGAGAGATGCATGGGAGAACAGCAAAATAAAAGGATCCAGAGGGTCCTAGAAATCTACAAGTAGAACAATATGATAGGCAGATTTGGGCCCAGGGGTCCCGCTCAAACTAAGGCACCAGCCAAGGACAATACAGGAGGTAAACTTTAAACCCCTTCCCAGATCTAGCCAATGGTCAGAATATTCTCCACAGTTGAGTGGAGAGTGTGATATGACTTTCTCACGTACTCTGGTGCCTCACATTTGACCATGTCCCCTGGAGGGGGAGACCTGGTGGCACTCAGAGGAAGGACAGCAAATAGCCAAGAAGAGACTTGATACCCTATGAGAATATATAGGGGGACGTAATCCCCCTCAGGAACAGTCATAGGGGAGGGGAATAATGGGAAAATGGGGGAGGGGGGGAGGAATGGGAGGATACAAGGGATGGGATAAACATTGAGATGTAACGAGAATAAATTAATAAAAAAAAGAATTTAATTAATTTTATGTGGCCCTCTTCTTTAAACTTAAAGTATATTTCTACTGAGACTACTTTATATAGCATTCAGATTGCCTAATGGATCTTTTGGTTATTTTATGTCATATATTAAATTATTGCCATTTTAATTTTTGTTGATAATAAAAACAATCCTAGTTTAAAAAAAATATTTTAAAGCTTTTATCCTATAAGTAAACAATTTTAAAAATCTAATATTCACCCAAACAACTAAGTAGTATAAATAGTAATAGTGTTATCTAATATGGGAACATAATACGAGAGATTTGAGGCTACCAGCCACTGCTGAATTTTGTTCTCATTTCTGCTCTGACTGATTCAGGTCACACAACTTAGATGTGACCATCTTCCTGAGTGAGAGAATTGTTGGGGCCCTTTTATTTACGGAAACATCACACATGATTTATAAAACAGTTATTGACTTTGTTTAGTTGACATTTGACACCAAGGTGATATTTCCTCATGGTCAGACAGAATTGGGGAAAGAGCATTACAGAAGTCATGCCTGCTTATCATTTGCTCTTAGAGGACACACTATAAGGACACTCATGCTGGTGCTTTTGATTTAGGTTGAGTGTGCCAGGATTCTGTGTCTCATCACTTGCCTATGTTTTCTCTCTAATTCTCTAGGACTAATCAGAAGACATAATCAAGAGGAGGATTTCAAGGACTAGCCACACAGCATTGCTACCTCTGCTCTACTCCAGAGGAAAATACTGGTCTGTGCTTACTTGTTTAAAAACTTACAACTCTATGGATATTAAGATGATACTTTTTAGGACACAGTGTTAGAATATCAAGAACATGTTCTCTATTTCCTTGGTCAATGGGAAATGTTTGAGACTTAGAAATGCTTGTGCTTGGCTCTGACATAGTTTTGGTCTAACCAATCTGTTTAAAAATTTTGCACTGCTCAACCACTATTACTCCCAGCCATGTAGGCTGATGCTCAACTTGACCCACATAAGTATGGCAGTGCATCCATTGCTTTCCAAACGGTGTGGAATTTTAAGATTCACTGTCCTGATCTCATGGATTACAATCTACTCAATTTGATCTCGAATCTTTTTTTATTAATTTATTCATATTACATCTTGATTGTTAGCCCTTCCCCTGTTTCCTCCATTCTTCCCTCCCTCCCATTTCTCCCCTTCTCCCCTCCCCTATGTCTGTGATTGAGGGAGCCCTCCTCCCCCATTTTTGCTCTCAGAATATCAAGTCTCTTCTTGGTAACTTGCTATCCTTCCTCTGAGTGCCACCAGGTCTCCCCATCCAGGGGACATGGTCAGAAAAAGGGCACCAGAGTTCGTGTGAGAGTCAGATCTCACTCTCCACTCAACGGTGGAGAATATCCTGTGCGTCGGCTAGGTCTTGGTAGGGGTTTGAAGCTTACTGCCTATATTCTCCTTGGCTGGTGCCTTAGTTTGAGGAGGACCCCAGGCTCCAAATCTGCCTGTCATAAAGTTCTTCTTGTAGGTTTCCAGGACCCTGTGGGTCCTACTATTTCCTCTTTCTTCCATGCTACTCTTGCCTAAAGTCTCAATCAGAGATCCTCTCCTCTGACCCACTTTCTTGGTAAGTAAAGCTTTTCATGGTACGTATCCCTTGGACTAGTGTTTTAATATAAGCGAGTATATACCGTTTGTCTCTTTTTGCTTCTGGGTGAACTCACTCATTATGATAATTTATAGATCAATCCATTTGTCCACAAATTTCGGGAATTCCTCATTTTTAATAGCTGAGTAGTATTTCATCGTGTAAATATACCACAGTTTCTTAGTCCATTCTTCTACTGAGGGACACTTAGGCTGTTTCCATGTTCTGGCTATTATGTATAGAGCAGCTATGAACATAGTTGAGCATATGTCCCTGTTATGTGGTAGGGCATTTTCTGGGTATATTCCAAGGAGTGGGATGGCTGGGTCTTGGGGGAAGCCCTATTCCCATTTTTCTGAGAAAGCGCCAGATAGCTTTCCAAAGTGGTTGTACTAGTTTGCATTCCCACCAGCAATGAAGGAGTGTTCCTCTCTCTCCACATCCTCGCCAACATGTGGTGTCATTTGAGTTTTTGATCTTAGCTATTCTGATGGGTGTAAGATGGAATCTCGGTGTCGTTTTGATTTGCATTTCTCTGATGACTAACGAGGACGAGCATTTCTTTAAGTGTTTCTCAGCCATTTGATATTCCACTGTTGAGAATTCTCTGTTAAGTTCCAAACCCCATTTCGCAATTGGGTTGTTTGGTTTTGTGGTGTTTAATTTCTTGAGTTCTTTATATATTTTGGATATTAAACCTTTGTCAGATGAAGGGTTGGTGAAGATCTTTTCCCATTCTGTAGGCTGTGGTTTTGTTCTCTTGACAGTGTCTCCTGCCTTACAGAAGCTTCTCAGCCTCATGAGATCCCATTTATTAATTGTTGACATTAAGGCCTGGGCTGTTGGTGTACTGTTCAGGAAGTTGTTTCCTGTGCCTATGTGTCCCAGGCTCTTCCCCACTTTTTCCTCTAACTGAATTAATGTCTCTGGTTTTAAGTTGAGGTCTTTAATCCACTTGGACTTGAGTTTTGTGCATGGTGACAAATAAGGGTCTAATTGCAGTTTTCTACATGTAGACATCCAGTTAGACCAGCACCACTTGTTGAAGATGCTATCCTTTTTCCATTGAATAGATTTGGCTTCTTTGTCAAAAATCAAGTGAGCAAATGTGTGTGGATTCATCTCTGGGTCTTCGATTCGATTCCATTGATCCACCAGTCTATCGCTTTGCCAGTACCATGCTGTTTTAATTACTGTTGCTCTGTAGTACAGCTTGAGATCAGGTATGGAGATTACTCCAGAGGATCTTTTGTTGTATAGGACTGTTTTTGCTATTCTGGGTTTTTTATTTCTCCATATGAATTTGAGAATTGATCTTTCAATATCTTCAAAGTATTTTGTAGGTATTTTGATAGGGATTGCGTTGAATCTGTAAATCGCTTTTGGTAAGATGGCCATTTTTACTATGTTGATTCTCCCGATCCATGAACAAGGTAAATCCCTCCATCTTCTCATGTCATCTTCAATCTCTTTCTTCAGAGGTTTGAAGTTTTTTTCAAATAAGTCCTTCACTTGATTGGTTAGAGTTACTCCTAGATATTTTATATTGTTTGTGGCTATCGTGAAGGGAGTAGTTTTCCTAATTTCTTCCTCTGCCTGTTTGTCATTTGTATACAGGAAAGCTACTGACTTTTTTGAGTTTATTTTTTATCCTGCCAATTTGCTGAAGGTGTTTATCAGCTGTAGGAGTTCTCTCGTGGAATTCTGTGGGTCACTTATATACACTATCGTATCATCTGCAAATAAGGATAGTTTGACTTCGTCCTTTCCCAATTGGATTCCCTTGATCTCCTTTTGCTGTGTTATTGCTCTGGCTAGAACTTCAAGAACGATATTGAAGAGATAAGGGGACAGGGGGCAGCCTTGTCTGGTTCCCGATTTTAGAGGGATTTCCTTGAGTATCTCTCCATTTAATTTAATGTTGGCTGTTGGTTTGCTGTATATGGCCTTTATTATGTTTAGATAAGTGCCTTGTATTCCCGATCTCTCCGAACTTTGAACATAAATGGGTGTTGGATTTTGTCAAATGCTTTTTCTGCATCTAAAGAGATGATCATGTGGTTTTTCTCTTTCAGTTTGTTTATATGGTATATTACATTGATGGATTTCTGTATGTTAAACCATCCCTGCATTTGGCCTCGAATCTTTATCACACAGTACTGGTGTCACTAGAAGAGTTTCCAGGGAAGCCTAGCCTCAGATGAACAGATTCTTTTTTCCTTTTTGAAGCTGCTCAAGTGCATTAACATAGGTCCCACAGACAACACTGAATCTCTGAATGACACTTTTTCAACTCACATCAGAGACACCAGATTCTTTCTGTCAGCAGCACCAGATTTCAGGAAGAGCAACTGTGGATGCTTTGTAAGCTTCAAAACACCAACAAGAACTGAACATTGTAGAATCGGCTGTCTGAGGGAAGGGCTGAGGAGAGATGGGGCAGGGACAGGACCTGACAGCAGCTGGGAAGTATACACAGGTGTCTGAGAATTTCATGATTTTAGGTACACAACACACCTGGTGAAAATTCATAATTTTGGCCTTGGAGATGTAAAGCAATTTTTATGAAGAGAAAATGCACAAAACTAAATATGTCAAAATGACAATTTTGTACTGAACTCTAACTTTGCATTAGCTTACTGGAGATCTCCACAAGGAGGTTGTTCACAGATCAAACAGCCTCCTTTTATGACCCCCCCCCATCAGATTCTGGCAGAGTCCATTTTTTACAGCCTCAGCCATAGGAAAATTGTGCTCAGTTTAAATTTTCCTCCTAGGCCAAGGTACATTCAGTCCTAGGAGAAGAAACCTTGGGCTCCCTTTTTGCATCTTGTTTCTTCTCTCAATCCTGATCAGTTGCCTGAGCCATCAGTTCTGGAGACCCAAGAGATAAAGCGAACAGGAAGGGCATCTGCATCCAGCCCCAAAGACCATATCCTGGATCTCTTCAGGGCAGATGCCAAGCATAAACACTCCCTGTCCTTCAGGACTCTGAACAGGAAGTAACTCTCTGTCACTCAGAGCTCTGTGTGCTCTTAGCACTCCCTGCTGGTCATCAGCTCCCTGCAGGGAGGTTTGAGTCTGAGTTCTCAGTGTCACTCACTCATGTGTCTCTGGCACAGTAATATGTGGCTGTGTCCTCAGACCTCAGACTGTTCAGGTCCAAGTACAGGGTGTTCTTGGCATTGTCTCTGGAGATGGTGAATCGGTCCTTCACGGCATCGACGTAGTAGATGGTACTACTACCAGAACTAATGTAGGCGACCCATTCCAGCCCCTTGCCTGGAGCCTGGTGCACCCTGTTCATTTCATAGCTACTGAATGTGAATCTAGAGGCTGCACAGGAGAGTTTCATGGACTTTCCAGGCTGTACCAAGCCTCCCCCAGACTCCACCAGCTGCACCTCACAATGGACTCCTGAAAACATAGAGTATTCTGGTCAGAAAACCATCACAATTTTTCTCTTTCTTATGTCCACACAATACACAGCATCTCTTCTCCATGAGTTACCTTTTAAAATAAAGACAAAGCAAACCAAGCTGATCCCCAAGTCCATGGTGAGTGGTCTGTGTTCAGTGCTAATCACTGAATGGGAGGATCTGGGAATCCAGGGCTGAGCTCCTCTGCCAGAGCTGCAAGGTCAGGGCAGGACTGTTTTTCATGGGCACAGAGAAGCCTCATTTGCATGTCTTCCTGCTGTAGCAGGCTATGTTGTTGGACCTGGGCAGGAAACAGTGCTCAGAGCTGATATAAGACTTCAAAGACTTTTGTCAGATGTAGGGTTGGTGAAGAGCTTTTCCTGGTCTGTAGGCGGTGGCTTTGTTCTGTTGACAGTGTCTCCTGCCTTACAGAAGCTTCCCAGCCTCATGATATCCCATTTTTTAATTGTTGACCTTAAGGCCTGGGCTGTTGGTGTTCTGTTCAGGAAGTTGTCTCTTGTGCCAAAGTGTTCCAGGATCTTCCCCACTTGTCGTTCCAGCCGATATCGTTTTATGTTGATGTCTTTAATCCACTTGGACTTGGGTTTAGTGCATTTTTCTACATGTAGACATCCAGTTGGACCAGCATCATTTGTTGAATATACTATGCTTTTTCCATTGATAGATTTGGCTTCTTTGGCAAAAATCAAGTGACCATTTGTGTGTGGAGTCGTATCTGGGTCTTCAATTTGGTTCCATTGATCAACTAGCTTATTGCTGTACCAGTACCATGCTGTTTTAATTACTATTGCTCTATAGTACAGCTTGAGATCAGGTATAAAGATTCCTCCGTAGGATCTTTCTGGACACTAGGCCAAGGAGCATGTACCATGAAAGTCTTCACTTATCAGGAAAGTTGGACAGAGGGGAGGACATCCTATTGGGATTTAAGGTGAGAGAAGCATGGGAGAATGGGGAAATAGAAGGACCCAGAGGGTCCAAGAAACCTACAAGAAGAACAACATGATGTGCAGTTCTGTGCCCAGGGGTCCTGCTCAAACTATGACACCATCCGAGGACTATACATGCACTAAACATTGAACCCCGACTGAGATCTAGCCAATAGACAGGACATTCTCCACAGATGAGCTTTCCATTTTTAAGTATTCATTATACTTTATTTAGTTCTCCTTTGTGCACATGTACACAACCTGCTGTGTGTATATACTGCTATGTCTCCCCAATATAATTGGAAAATTAAATATCCTCACACAGTGTTATATCTATTCATGACGTCAGTCTTTCCTATTGTCTGAACTGGACATGGGTTCTCCCTGATGTGGCTAGTGGACAGAGTCATGATTGTATGTAGATGTTATCAGAATTCCTTCTCTGTGATGAGGACACTTGGGACTGTTTTGAATTTTACTCATTTCTGAGTGATAACTCTCTTTATGGCATAGGAGGCTTGCAAATGTATCATCCTTTGTCACTGCTGATCTTCCTCTCAGTCTTTTTATGTGGAGACATTGTTATTTGCAGCACACTGACTTGTTTTGTAACTGAAGCCTCCCTATGGTTTCTTCAAATTCTGTCCAATGTTCTCATCTTTCATCTTTGCATCAGATAACAAATCACTGTCTTTGTGTTAGATTTGATTTGATTTCTCCATGAAGCAATGCAGTTCCTGGGAGATGAGGAGACCATGCGCAAAGCCACGGAAGCTGTGGCTGCTGAGAGCAAGGTCAAGAAGGAAAGGCAAGGACAACCTCCCTGCCTGTTTATGCCTTCTGTACCCTTCCCTAGTACCTGTCACACTGACTACATCTTCCGGATCTTAACTTTATCTTGGAGCTTCAGATGGGGATCCCATGGCCTTGTTTTGGAGAGGTGAAGGGCTTGTTGATCATGTCCAACTTTTTGTCTTTCACTGTCTGAATCATGCTTCAGTAGCTTGACCCTACCATGTGGGTTCAGAACTAACTCTTCACAAATGAGCATAATAAAGGAGGGATGTGCAATTTAGAAAATAATTATTTGATTCGCTCTGTAACCCATTTTTAATTGGATTATTTGTTTTGTTAGTGTTTAATTTCTACAGTTCTTTGTATATTTTGGATATTAGTCCTCTGTCAGCTGTAGGGATTGTGAAGAGCGTTTCCCAGTCTTTGAACTACTGTTTTGTTGTATTGACAGTGTCCTTTGCCATACAGAAGCTTTTCAGTTTCATGAGGTGCCTTTTATTAATAGTTGATCTTAAAGCCTGAGCTGCAGGTGTTCTGTTCATGATGTTGTCTCCTGTGTCAGTGAGTTCAACTCCCTTTCCCACTTTCTCTTCTATAAGATTCAGTGTTTTTAGTGTTATATTTTAAGGCCCTTGATCCACTTGGACTTTAGTATTGTGCAGTGTTATAAATATGGATCTATTTGCATTTTCTCCATGTATACATACAGTAAGACCAGTTCCTATTGGCTTTTATGGTCTCTGCTGAGAAGTCATGTGTGATTCTGATAGGTATGACCTTTTATGTTACTTGGCATTTCCCCATGCAACTTTTAATATTTTTCTTTATTCTGTACATTTAGTGTTTGTATTATTACTTGTTGAGAGGATTTCCTTTCATGTTCCAATATATTTGGTGTTCTGCAGGCCTCTTTTATGCTTGCAGGTATTTCTTTCTTCAGATTGTGGAATTTTTCTTCTACAGTTTTGTAGCAAATATTTTCTGGGCCTTGGATAAATTTCTAATCTTATTATTCTTAGGTGTCATCTTTTCATTGTGTGCTTTGTTTAACATTTTCCTTGATGGATGTATCAACTTCTTCAGTCATATCTTCTACACCTGAGAATCTTCCTTGCAGAGCTTGTATTCTGTTGGTGATGCTTACCTATGTATTTCTGTTTTATTTCCTATGTCTTCTTTCTCTACAGTTTCCTCAGTTTGTGATTTCTTAATTGTTTTTATTTCCATCTTTAGGTATTGAACCATTTTATTCCTTTCCTGTACCTATATTTTTTTGTGTCTTTCAGTATTTCTTTGAGTGATTTACTCATTTCCTCTTTTAACACTTCAATCTGTTTGGCTGTATTTCCCTGTATTTCCTTAAAGCCCCCCTATTCAAAAGCCATAATTATCTTTGTTAGCATATATTTAATGTCATTTCCTTGTGTTTTGTTCTGTTATTTTATCCAGGGCTGCTTGCTGGTGGATAACTGAGTTCTGCAGATCACATGTTTCTCTGGCTTTTGTTGCTTGCATTTTTACACTGGCCTTAGCCATCTGGTTGTATCTGGCATTAGCTGGTAATTCCTTGCCCAGTGGAGTTCTCAGGAGTTTGGGAAGAGCCTTGGTTAGGGATCTAGATGTTCCTCTAGGAGCTCTTCTCAGACTGGTGGCTATGTTCATTCTCTTATAGTCCGGTGGTACTCAGGGATCTGCCTGGAGCTCTCCTCTGATGGATGATGCTTAGCACCACTCAGGAGCCTGGGGCTCTCCTCTCACCAGAGCAGTTTATGGAGTCATATGCCCTGTGACTGGCTCTCTTGCTTTATAATTCATGAGCTCCAGCTTCCCAGACACTGCATTCAGACCTGTTCTTGCTGTTTGCAGTTATCTTGGAGAACCTTGAGCATAGAGGACATGATAATGTCCTTTGGCAGATGGGTTGCTTTTTGGAACAGCTGCTGGGTCTGTCTCTGTGGATCTTAGATGTCAGCAGGCCTGAGGTTGGAGCTGTGTACATTGGTTGCCATATAGTATCCACCCGCAGAACAGTGGGGGTAAGCCTGTGGCCCTGGAACTTTCCTCAGCATCATCAGAGTGACTTGAGGTTGGACCTGCTTTTCCCCTCACCATGGCCTTTGTTCTTATCGGGGAAACAAACTTTGTAGTTTTGGTCTCCACAGCCACGGCCTGTCAGTCATTCTATAATAACTGCTCTTCTGCTGCTTTGATACCATGATTCATCAGCACATCCATCCTGGTTCCGCTCTTTCTTTCTTTCTTTCTTTCTTTCTTTCTTTCTTTCTTTTTCTCTCTATCTTTCTTACAATGCTCTCTTAACAATTTATCTGTCCCTATCTTAATCACTATTATATTGCTGTGAAGAGAACCATGACCAAAGCAATACTTATAAGAGAAAACATTTTACTGGGGCTTGCTTACAGGTTCATAGGTTAAGTTCATTATTGTTATGGAAGTGCGTTTTCCCAGTACACCCTGAACCCATCACCATGTAGAAAGGAATCTGTTATGGTTTAGAGGCCACTATTTTGAGAAAGGGGTATTTACAGGACTTATGGGAGAGATGAGGAGGATGAGTGTGTGAGTGTTGGCAGCTCAGCAGCCCAGTGAGGAGGCTGTGGCTTTGAGAGCTCCAAAGAGCAGCAGCAATACAGAGGGTTGTATAGGCTTGAGGCTTATGTACAGCCAGTACAGTTTTGGTGTTGGTTCATGGAGTTGCAACACAAACAGACTCTAAGTATAAAAAATGCTTACCTGGGGAGGTATTTAAAATAATAAAACATGTAAATATTTGGCTGTGTTATTGATGAAGTTTAGCTAATGAGCTTCAGTTTGCTGTGGAGAAATTATCAACCCAGAATCCAAGATGTACTGGTTACATTTTGCTCACTATATAATGCCTACTGAAAGTATACTGTGAAAGAAATATGTTACTGCATCAAAGGGAGAAGTATTTGAATTCATTTGGTCCATTAAGTTTTCCTTCAAATCCATGCTGGATGAGAATATCTGTCAGGTGGCTTTGTTTGCTTTTGGGGCATTCAGACTAAAGCCAAGTAAAACTTCCATAGCCTGTATTGCTGTCACATGACATGCTAAGCTGTGTAATGCAAAACATCACAGCGATTCAAGATGTTATTTATTGGACTGTTCTTTTTTTATACAATGAACATTGAAAGAAACAGAGACAATTAGAGAAATCCACTGTCACAGACATGAGGATAAGTCACAGAGGCTTTGTTTTACAAAGTTTCAGAGACCTGTGACTGTCTAGCATGATCTTTTGACATCCAAAACAGCTGTAGAGGATTTGCTTGACATAGTTCCAAAGATGTGCAGCTAATCACCACTGACATTAAATATTATGTGTGGCCCAGGTGTAATTTTGCCTAAAAGTCTGTCCTTTTTTTCCTAAAACTATCCTTTTTTCTTTATTTTTCATCACTAAGGAAATTCATACAGGGAAAACTTTTCCCACAGAGAATGTTGAAAGAGGGCATCTGGCCAAAAGCTTGAGACAATGGTACAGTTTTTTGTTCTGATTGTTAGCACCCAATCAGAAACTGCATGGAAGAAAAGTTAAGAGTTTGGCATAACTGTTCCTGGCTACATAGTGTAATGTTCCTTTATAATCTGCTTTGGGAGAAATAGAAGGTGGGCAGGCAGCATCCTGCCTTGGAGATAATTTACAATAAAGAATCCATTGGTAGTTAGGCTAGGCTTGGATAGCACACCTTTTGGCTTGGGATTGGGTGTAAGTCAAGTTGTTTCTTTATTAGAGAACATTTAACTCAAGCTCTGTTGTTGTGGCCATCTTGAAAACACAATGGCTTTAGTACAGGAAAATTTATGATTAAACTTTTCTGAGTATTGCTTAAGAAGAAGTAATAATTAGGTTATATTGAGCATTGTTTGGAAATTGATATTCTTTGTATGTATTATTGTACTTTATACAGAATTGTTTGTATTTCCTTGTTAGACTTTTCTCTTGTTTTTTGAGTTTTGAATGCACTGTTGATTTTTAAGATACCCTGTCCTGATCTCATGGTTTACAATCTACTCAATTTGGCCTTGAATCTTCATCACACAGTACTGGTGTCACTAGAAGAGTTTCCAGGGAAGCCCAGCCTCAGATGAGCAGATTCTTTTTTCCTTGTTAAAGCAGCTCAAGTGCATTAGCATGGGTCCCACAGACAACCATGAATCTCTGAATGACACTTTTCCAACTCACATCAGAGACACTAGGTTCTTCCTGTCAGCAGCACTAGATTTCAGGAAGAGCAACTGTGGATGCTTTGTAAGCTTCAAAAGTCCAACAAGACCTGAACATCGTAGAATTGGCTGTCTGAGGGAAGGACTGAGGAGAGATGGGGCATGGACTGTAGCTGACACCAGCTGGGAAGTATACAGCAGTGTATGAGAATTTCATGGTTTTAGGTACAGAACACACCTGGTGAAAATTCATAATTTTGGCCTTGGAGATGTAAAGTAATTTTTATCAAGAGAAAATGCACAAAAATAAATATGTCAAAATGACAACCAACTGTATCTTTCATTGGATCCTCTTGGTTCAGAAGAGGGAAACAATGAAGATTTCAGTTTCCAAGCGACCTTGGAAAATCACGATATCTCAAGGAAGTCTCCGTTTGTTTATCACAAGAGCTGAAGTACAGATGTTGAATTACAGAAAATGCAAATTGTCAAACTTCTTACAATAATTGACCTCAACAAGTGCTATAATTTCAGTCTTTTAATTAAATATAAGTATTTTCAGTTATATACATGTACATATATATTCATATATAGCACATAATACATGAAAATATAGGATTATATCAATATGATATAATTTTAACCATATGTATATAATTTTATAGGTTCCACATATATGAATATATAATTATACATATATTATATAATTATATACATACAGAATATATAGTATATATAATGTGTATGTTCCAAGTACATGGATGGATACAAAAGGTTAAATATGTATGCATTTATATGGAACATATTAATTTATCTACCATTTAGTCTGATAAGAAGAAGTATCTGAGTAGCTTATTTTATTTGTGGGTAAAAAAATTGTTCTAGTGTGTCAACAAAAATCAAGTTTGGTAGAATATTGCAGTGGAGAAGGGCTTTAGAAGATTGCATTGGCTCAGAGAAGAAACTATAGTTCCTAGCATTGAAATACATGTGCATGCAGTATAGTCTTAAGTTCCCTAATTGTAATGACCTAGAAAGCCTTTGCTTGGCTACAGCGACCTCTTCTGGTTTGAGCATCCTTGTAGAAAGTTTTTTTTGTGCGGCTCAGAGTTGAATTTCCTCACTGTGTCTCTGGCACAGTAGTACATGGCTGTGTCCTCAGTCTTCAGACTGTTCAGTTTCAAGAACACCTGACTCTTGGAGGTGTCTCTGCTGATGCTGAGTCGGGATTTGAGAGCTGAATTATAATCTGTTCCTCCACCAGTCCATATAGCACCCATCCACTCCAGACCCTTTCCTGGAGGCTGGCGGACCCAAGTTACATCATAGCTGGTTAACGAGAAGCCAGAGACTGTGCAGGTGAGAGACAGGGTTTGTGAGGGCTGCACCAGGTCAGGTCCTGACTCCTTCAGCTGCACCTGGGACAGGGCACCTGGGGACAAGAACATCACCATCAGTCACACATGCCATAGGTGACATGCCCAGGTCCCTTTCCTGAAGCCCTGAAACACTTACAGCTTTGAAAGGTCACCAGGCAGAGGAGCAGCAGCAGGACAGCCATGCTCTGATGGAGGCTCCAGTGAGAAGGACATGGGGCTTCTCAGCTAGGCCTGGGATTTCAGGCTGAGGCTGAGGGCTGCTTTGCATTGGGGGAGGTTCCTGAGAGAATAAAAGGAAACACAGGGCAACTCTCCAGATTCACTTCCAGGTGACTGAGATTTGCCTTGTGCTACATTTTTATTTTAATAATTTTAAAAACAATTATTAATTCATTTTACTTCTTGGGTACAGCCTCTGCTATCCTCTCCTCTCTCCCTTGTCCCACCATCCTTTTATGTCCTCCACTATTCCTCAGAAGTAGGGAGCTTCCCATACCTACCCACCAGAGCTCATCAATCACATAAGGACTGAGGATGTCTTCATCTCCTGTGTCTGTCAAGGCAGCACCATCTAAGGGAAGTGATCAAAAATCAGGCAGCAGAGTCCATATCAGACATAGCCTCCCACTACCTTCCTAGGGGATCCACATAAAACTTGAGCTGCCCATCTGCTACATCCCTGCAGGCACCTGGGTCGAGTCTATGTATTGTCCTTGGCTGGTGCTTCAGTCACCATAAACCCTCTGGGTTCTGGTTAGTTGCCTCTGTTAATACTCTTGTGACAAAAAATGTTGACAAAAAATCCAGGAACATTTTCTGTTTCTGTCTAGTCCGGACTTCCACACAAACATGAAATTTTATGATTCACACTGTGCAAACATGACTTTTTGTTCACAGTGTGCAGGCCTTAAGTGAGTCCGTATTTGTGCTGTGCAGGAAGAAGCAGCTACCACATCCTCAATGTATGTGCATACCAAGCAGAAGCAATAGCATGGAGTTTAGTCTTATGATGCACTTTGGGTTTATAGTGATGTGAAATACAAATTATGGAACTATTTAAATATTTTCTCTTAGTGTCAGTGGTGGTATCTTACCCTTATCTCTCACCTAGAAAATCCAACCTGTGAGGAAACAATTCACAACCATTTTGTACAGTAATTATGAATGTTTGTCTGAGATGAGATCTGAAGATTGACTTTGTAGCCATGCCAGTGGGTTTAGAGCTCTTACCAGTCCACTCAGGGACACCATATCTGGGGCCAAGTCTTACTACTTCCTGATTCCTACTTACCTGTCTACTTATCTGATTGCCTGCCTCTCTGTCTGTCTTTCTGTGCCAATGTACCTTTTAAAAATCTTTGTTCTTGTCTCTTTACAATTTGAAGCATATTTTAAAATCAGTTCTCTAAATATGGAAAAAATAGAGCTCAATTTTCTGACACCAGGCGAGGAGTTAGAAGAGGAAATGTGGGTTTGACTGGGAATTTCAGACAATGGTAGAGGTGAAGAAGAGATGAAATGGAACAAAGAAAGAACTTTAAGCAAGGAACATGGGGATTTTGCAAAGATGGAGTCAGGACAACAAAGAGGGTGAAAAACAGATTTAAACTTCTCAAGATTGTGTGTAAAGCCTGGTGAACAGATACAAAGGAGTCTCAGTTATTTATTTGTTAGCTAGGTTAAGTCATAAATTAAAAGAAACAAACAGTTATATAAAAATAATTCAACACAAGGTAATGTAGCAATTTTGTCCATGCTCTGCTTATGTAAAACACCAGGGAAGGGAGGAGAACAGCCCAACCTATCCTGGGCAGTCAGTACTCAGAGAACATCCACCACTTCTCTCACATTGGACTTCCTATATGTTTTGTTCATTATTTCTCTGTGCATAATCTGTGTTCTGTGAGTGGAGTGCTGATGTCTGGACATTGCAGAGAAAGCCTTCCTGTACATGTCCTGAAGGGCACCTGCCACTAGGGGTGCTCTATCTTACTTGTTCCTACTCTCCGAGGGTAAGTGTAGGTTATTAAAGCCCACCAGCATAGACTATTGAAGACCTCCTACTCCATTGTTCTGAGGAGCAGCTGGTTCACCAGCAGTGTCTTCCTTCTATCACAAAGTGAAGTCCTTCAAATATTGATCTGTGCTTGATGAATCCTGGACACTGACACATCTCATTGCTTTTTCTTCATGAGCCCTCCCAAGTCTGCATAGCTGTTTGTGTTGAGCACATCCTAGATTCCTATAGGAACCTGAGCTCTGCTAGGCACAAGTCCTTTTCAATGTCTCTGTGTCTTGAGGACACATTAATTACCTAGTGAACTCCCTCAGAAACACAGAATTTAGAATTGTTTCTCTAAGTTTTCCTCCTCTCTGCTTCAGTATGTCAGTATTTCTTGAAACATGCATAGCTTCTCCAGTGGGTGGTGACAGTTGGGTCTGAGGGATGTCAAAATTGATTTATAGCTACCAGTTCAGGGATAACATTATTGATATCACAGAACATAAGGATTAATAATCTCAGGCCCTGGGTGAGAAGATAATAGTCCAGGTGGTGTGTGTGTATGTGTTGTGTTTGTATGTTCACACTTGTGCCTGTGAGTTTGTGTCTGTGTCTGTGTCTGTGCCTGTGTATGTGAACAATAGACTTTGGCAATTAATATTGGAGGAACTATGAGACTAAACCATAAAACATAATGAGAGAGCAAGAAAAGAAATGCGACCCATTGAGTGGTCAGGAGCTGTTAGCTGCTAACCCAAGCTCAGTCATTATCACTACCTACTTTGGCCTCACTTCTCAGTACTGAGCCTCACATGCATTTTAATAACAGTCCAACAGCTGGTCAGGGATCGCTCTGTTGTGTATGGTTTGTGTGAGTATGATGGAGAGACTGAAGGCCATCTGGTTGCATGGTCACCGGCCCTGCCTGATTTCCCTGTTGGCTCTAAATTGCACCCCAAACAGTCCCTAGCCAGGGAATCTTACTAAGTCTCTGCTCTGAGTTTTGGCTTCCACAGTCTCAAGGCTCCTTTGATTCCTCAGGATCTGATCCTGGTCCCCATATAGAATCACATGTGCTCTTTGGGATGCTCTGTAGATTTTTCAAGTCAGAGTTTGTTCTACATTTTAAAACAATCTATGAGCTTGGAAACTGTTCTGTGCTTAAAGTTCTTACCACATAAGAACAAGGACCCAAGTTTGGTGCTCCATGAGCACAGAAAGAGGTCGGTGTGGTAGCCAAGATTTTTTTTCGGCCAAATGAAGGTATTTATTAAATATTTTCTAAACATAGTACTAAAATATCTGATAAATTAAAATATATAATGCAGATAACATGTTGACAATTATGTCCCAAAATACAAAATCAATTTATTTTCAAATTCATTCCTTTGTGTATACTTGTAAATTTGGTGCTTATACGTCTATAAAATTATTTTACAATTACATACATTTTTCCAAAACAGTGATTTATTCATATTTGTTTTATTGATTTAAGGTATATAGTTAATTTTTTCCCCAGTTCAAAATATTTTATTTGGGGGGACAATGTCAGGCTGTTCACTCTCACTCAACCTAAGCCTTCTCCTGTCCATATGCAGCAAGCCACACCATCTCAACTTGACTTTCAGGACAAGGAGTGGGAAATGGTGAAGTAGAACTTGGGTGCACCCTCTCATAGGCCTAGCACTTTCAGGTGCAGATCCCTAGCTGGTGCCTCTGCATTTGAGCAGTGGTCCAGCTGCCAGGCACTCACAAGTGAGTGGCTGTGGCTGTATCGCCAGAGCCCTGAAGAACACACAGAACTAGATTACAGCCTTCCAGACGTGGAAGGGAAAAATGGTGAATACACAATCAGAAACACATTTGTTTCCTGGCGTAATATTCTGCTAAAGCTCATCCTGAAGGACTTTTCTATTTCTAGGGAGTCTCATCTTTTGTGAGAAAAAAAGCCCTGGAATTTTTTCAGCCAGGAAGGAAAACAGCAAGGAGGGTTAACTTTCCTTTATTTGCTATCAAGGCACCTACTTCATTCACTGTCTTTCCAGTTACAGCCTCCAGTTTGGAAATGCAAAGCCAGCTGCTCCTAGCTTCCTTCCAGTTGCTGGTGAAAGCGCATAACAGTCCTGACACTAAATTCCATAACACTATGCAAATCTACAGAAAGCCATCTTTCTACACAAGCAGAGATTAATGCTTAAGCTCGTAGGTAGCTGCTACTTCCAGCCATATATAAGCCAAAAGAGTCTTTTTTATATGCTTGAAAGATATTTTGTATATATTTATATATTGTTCTATATTATTCAATTTGATTATTGAAATATAGCATGTAACATATATTAGGATGCATTAAACTACAAATTAAACTAATGGCAAGTTATATGCTAAGTATTGTGAGGTATTACAATGATTGACAAACTATGGAACACAGTCTAAGTTCATCTTATCATGTATATTTTTAAATAAAGTTTTATTGGAAAACAACTATTCATATACAGTTTGTGAATTTGTTTTTGGTCTGTGACTGTTTTTGTCCTACTACAGCAGAGTTGGACAGTTGTAACCAGACCTGATGGCCCACTAAATCTAAAATGTTTGTGATACAATAATCCTTTAACAAAGAAAGCTTTCCAGTCTCTAACTCACAATAAGTCAAGAACTGTGTTTTCCTTCATTACATGAGAGGTTTTAACTGGGCAGCAAATAAAATTAAGATTTCTTTCCTGACCTATGATTATTTAATTAAGCACAAATTTAGGGTCATCCGAGAATACAGTATTGCTATGTCCCCAATATCAGTAATGATCCTTTGTGTGTCCTGGAGCATCGCTACAGCCTTTGTGGAAGAAATGAGTCATTTTAGGACTTGACTGCTCTACACTATTTGTGTGCACATACCCATCTTCACACTGAATTTTAAGCATAGAGCTCTTCTTCCACTCATGCGTGAAATGAGCAACATCTTATACACATTATGTCCCGTACACTGTTTATCTTATGGTCCTGAGTGAACTAACATTCTTTTTTTTTGAGCTATTTTTTCTTTGTGTTTTTAAATTTTATTAATTTATTCATATTACATCTCGATTGTTAGCCCTTCCCCTGTTTCCTCCCATTCTTCCCTCTCTCCCACTTCCCCCCTTCTCCCCTCCTCTATGTCTGTGATTGAGGGAGACCTCCTCCACCTATATATGCTCTTAAAATATCAAGTCTCTTCTTGGTAACTTGCTATCCTTCCTCTGAGTGCCACCAGGTCTCCCCATCCAGGGGACATGGTCAGAAAAGGGGCATCAGAGTTCGTGTGAGACTCAGATCTCACTCTTCATTCAATGGTGTAGAATATCCTGTTCGTTGGCTAGGTCTTGGTAGGGGTTCGAAGCTTACTGCCTATATTCTCCTTGGCTGGTGTGATTAAAATAATTTTAATTTTGAGATTTTTCAAAGATTGTGTGAGTGAATAATGAGATTCACCCTTATCCATCAATGTGGCAAACCTGCAATAGAAATCTCAAATGGTGGACATTAGAGTCTTTAAACAGTGTTTAAAAAACACAATTACTCAGAGTACTTGGTGACCTCTTTCTGTATAAGAACAACAGGTGACAGAATGTTCTCAGAGATGGAGAGTGCTCGGATCATACTGCTGGGTCCTCATTCTATCTAAGCAGTGAGGCCACTTCCTACAGCAGTCATCAGGTGAGAGCCCCATTTGTCCATGCTGGCTTCCGTATGCTGATGAATTGAAGTCCACAGAAGCACAGCCTGTTCACTGTGACTTGACTCAGATTCTTTTCTATGACTTCTGTGATGAGAGTCCCAAGACTGTGAAAACTGTGTGCGGCATCAACACTGTGGAGCTTCTCATTCAGTAACCTAAGCTCTGCAGTGACACTGGGCACAGCAGGACTGGGAGGCTGGGGTCCTTTAGAACATCTGTGCCTTGGGATTCTTTCCTCACAGTGCGGAACCTCCATGAGGTGAAACAAAAAAGCTTAGAGACATCCATCTCTCATCCATCCCCTGCATCAGTCAGCCTTCTAGCGCCCAATGTCCTTTCCTCTCTCTTCCCTTTACCTTCTATGAAGCATGCTTTCCTACAGAAGACACACATTTCCACAGCTTTTCATTCTCTACATCATTGTTCATCAGAAACAAACATCAGGGAAGGAAGTGAACCAGGTCAGGAACCTGGATGCTGAAGCTGATGCAGAGGGCAGCAGTGTAGAGTCATGAATGTTCCAAATATTTGTGCTCTTCACTTAACCATAGAAAAGGTTGTGAGACTAATGTGGACTGGCCTGTAGTGCTACATCCCAATGTTCTTGGTCACTTCACTCCTGATATTGCATGCAGTGTCCATATTTGGCTTACAATATATTTATTATCGTGTTTTTAGGACCATGTAGAAACCTGCGTTATAATTTGGCAGCAGGTGATCTCAGAGTGTGGGAACAGCAGATGCCTCCATCCTCAATGGATACATAATTCCAACATTGTCAAGCAAATAAAGATGTGCACAGAAAATGAAGGAACAATTAAAATCTGATTTATTTAATCACCCAGAGATCTTAAAACTGGCAACATAAATAATAATAAATGAAAAAACATTAAAAAGAAAAAAATGAGCAACATAAACTTGCAGTGTTCATTTCGATGTAGTATACATATTTTTATAGATTTCTATGACATGACATCACATCGATCCTTCCCCTGTCCTCAGATAGGATAGTGTGAAAAGTGACACACAGGGTACTGCGATGCCCCTTGGGAAACAGCAGTGAAGAACATGTTTGTGATGAACACAGTCTGAGAATCCCTTGGCTGATGAATGAGGTTAGAGGGGACAGATTTAGCACAGGGAGATGGGGATTGTGATGAGGGCGTTTGACTTGTAGACAGCTCAGCACTATTCCTGTAGTCCTGTTTTTAAAATAAGGATTTAGTAGCATTTGATTCCTCTCTTCCTTTGCTTTAGTGTTGGAATATTCCATCCTGGGCTTCCAGAATTCACTAGGGCAGCTGTGGCTTGGAAGCTGCCATGGACCTGAGGTTAAAGCCTCAGCTGCCTCACAGGAACATTGTCATCACACAGGTGATTGGACGACATAGTCAGAGGAGGGCAGAGAAAGTAGGATCAATTTGTAGAAGCAGCCATGCCTTCTGCCCTCATTTCCAAATCTCTGGCAAATGCACAAAACCATGAATACTGAGTTCTCTGCATCAATTTCTTTAGAACTCATAGGACAACAATTTGTTGCAGCCACAGCTATGTCATCACCAGAGAGCCACCCAGTGAGTGGTCAGGAGCTTGTAGCTGCTAACCTAGCTCCGTCATTATCACTACCTACATTGGCATCACTTCTCAGTGCTGAGCTTCACACATATTTTATTACCAGCCCCACAGATGGTCAGGGATGGCTCTGTTGTGTATGGTTTGTGTGAGGATGATGGAGAGACTGAAGTCATCTGGTTTCATGGTCACAGGCCTTGCATGATTTCCCTGTTGCCTCTAACTTGAATCTCACACAGTCCCTAGCCATGGAATCTTACTGAGTCTCTGCCCTGAGTCTTGGCTTTCATAGTCTCAAGGGTCCTTTGCTTCCTCAGGATCTGACTGATCCTGGTCTCCACACAGAATCACCTCTGCCCTCTGCAGGTTTTTCAAGTCAGAATTTGAACTACATTTTACAATAATCTATGGGCTGTGGAAACTGCTGTATGCTTAAAGTTCTTACCACAATACAGCAAAGACCCGGGTATTGTACTCCATAAGTACAAAAAGAGGTAGGTGTGGTGGCCAAGAAGTAATCCCACCTCTGGCACTTTTAGACAGTATGATCCTTGGGACTCATTAGCCAGACAGTCTCGCCAGATGCTGAAATCCAGGACACGTGGTGGAACTTTTTTTCAAAATTATCATGTAGATTTACAGAAGAAGTGTCAATATGTGCACACACACACAAACACACATGCACACACACAGATGGACTCACACCCATGTAGAGAGAAACACACACACAAGCACACACACACACACACACACACACACACACACACACACACACACAGAGAGAGAGAGAGAGAGAGAGAGAGAGAGAGAGAGAGAGAGAGAAAGAAAGTGTGAAAGAGAGAGACAAATATAGACATATAGAGAAACAGAAAAATTTTAAAAACAGATATGACAATGGAAAACTGAAAGTGGAGTAAGCATTTGGACAATTCAAGGATGACTATACATTATACTTGTAGAGAGAATCCTTGTGGACAGACAGCTCAAACACAGAAGAATCCAGCCCTCCATTGCCAAGATCCACCCCATTAAGGGAGCTCACTAGGCACATGGGCTAAGAGTTGATTGATTTGCAAGGCCTATACCTTGATGCACCCCAGAATTGCTTCCAGCCTCTGACTACCCTGTCAATTGTGCATTGCTGCATCTTTCTAAAATCTGGCATTAGAGCCAGGAATGGTGGCATATGCCTTTAATCCCATCACCCAGGGAGGCAAAGGCAGGTGAATCACTGTGAGTCTAAGGCCAGCCTGCTCTACAAAGTGAGTCCAGGACAGCCAGGTTTGCACAGAGAAGCCCTGTCTGGAAAAAGAAAAAGTGAAAACATCTGACATTGTTGTGAACTGTTACTTTCTGGGTATTGATGAGCTCTGATTGAGCAAACTTCCTATAGGATCTTGTTGAAGATGTACTCTTTGTTATTCAGATGAATTAATCCCTGATTATGGAATTCCTGATTTGATTCAGTAGTTCTAACAGTTAAAGTTAGTTTATGGCTGCCATAAATACCTTTGTGGACCTCCATATGCCTCACTAGGGATAGGCTGGAGTAGATTTATGACCTCAGATAAGACTCCACTCCAGACGGTACCACGAATCCTGGTGTTTCAGCATAAATAGACACAAGTTGGTTTCAAACTACCCATGAAACCAAGATGAAATGAGGCTATCTAGAGATGCCTGAATTTACTGTTTTTTTAGATGAAAGACAGATAAAATTATTGTCCTAAACTCATAATGAACTAATAGATAGCTGGATAATGTATAGTTAGATCAGTGCTAATTGATATGTCATATATCCTTGCAAGCTTCAGACCCTCCCAACTCTTCGACCCTTTCAACCTTTGTCATTCTGAACTCACTATAAACTTATGTGATGGATACATAGATAAGAAATGTTTATCTTTAAAACATGTAATCTGTTGTATTTTAGAATTTATCTGTTTTTGTGATTAACTGTGCTCTTTTGACTATGAGGAAATTCCCATTTCTCAGAAGTATAAGTTCAGTCACCAACAATAAACGGTGTTGAAAACTGGAAACTTGACTTCAGTTGAAGTCAAGATGTCTAATTTCATCCACTTTTTCTCTTGAATGTATGTGTGTGAGAGCTGTTTATTATCTCTCTCTCTCTTATTTCTTATTTCCCTGTAGATTCGCAAATAGGTAGCAGACTCAGGGCTTTTTCAACGGAGTCTAAGTTTACATTAGCTTACTGGAGATCTCCACAAGGATGTCTGTCTACAGATCAAAGAGCGTCCTTTTATGACCCTCCTGCACTTTCTGGCTGAAGCCACTTTTACAGCCTCAGCCATAGGAGAATTGTGGTCAGTTTAAATTCTCCTCCTAGGCGAAGGTACTGTCAGTCCTAGAGAAGGAACCTTGGGCTCCCTTTTTGCTTTCTTCTTTCTTTTCCCAATCTTGATCAGTTATTTGAGCCATCAACTCTGGCTACACAAGAGATAAAGCAAACAGAAAGAGCATCTGCATCCAGCCCCCAGAGACCCCACCCTGGATATCTTCACAGCAGATGCCAAACAGAAACATTCCATGGCCTTCAGGACTCTGAACAGGCTGTAACTCTGTTACTCAGAGCTCTGTGTGCTCTCAGCGCCCCCTGCTGATCATCAGCTCCCTGCAGGGAAGTTTGTGTCTGAGTTCTCAGTGTCATTAACTCACTGTGTCTCCAGTACAGTAATATGTGGCTGTGTCCTCAGACCTAGGACTGTTCAAGTCCAGGTACAGGGTGTTCTTGCTATTGTCTCTGGAGACGGTGAATCGGCCCTGCACAGCATCGGCGTAGTAGATGTAACTACTACTAGGATGAATGTATACGACCCACTCCAGCCCCTTGCCTGGAGCCTGGCGGACCCAGCTCATCCAATAGCTACTGAATGGGAATCCAGAGGCTTCACAGGAGAGTTTCATGGACTTTCCAGGCTGTACCAAGCCTCCCCCAGACTCCACCAGCTGCACCTCACACTGGACCCCTGCAAACATGGAGAATTCTGGTCAGAAAACCGTCACAATTTTTATCTTTCTTATGTCCACACAACACACAGCATCTCTTCTCCATAAATTACCTTTTAAAATCAAGACAAAGAAAACCAAGCTGATCCCCAAGTCCATGGTGAGTGGTCTGTGTTCAGTGCTGATCACCGAATTGGCGGATCTGGGAATCCAGGGCTGAGCTCCTCTGCCAGAGCTGCAGGGTCAGGGCAGGGCTGTTTTTCATGGGCACAGAGAAGCTTTATTTGCATGTCTTCCTGCTGTTGCAGGTTATGTTGTTGGACTTTGGCAGGAAGCAGTGCTCAGATCTGACAAAAGACATCAAAGACTGATGAACGTTACAGAAATTAACAGAAAATGGTTACTCTGTATGCAGTTTTACATTGTTAAGGATCCATCCTACTTAATTTTTTTCTCTTTTGCTCACATGCACACATGTTGTCATAAAATAGTGCTATATCTTCCCAGTATAAATGTGAAATTATTTGTTTCTATATAAGAGCTTAGTCTTCCCTATGGTCTGAATTGCATGTGATTACTCCCTGATATGGCTCTTGGTCTAGGTCATCAATGTGCAGAGAGGTTATTAGACTTCTTTCCCTCTGATGAGGACACTTGGGACTTTTGTGAATTTGATTCATTTCTGAGAGAACTCTCTCTTCATCATGTCAGTGGCTTGCACATGTGTCACTCAGTGTTCCACTCAGTGTTTGCAATGGAAACATTGTTATTTGCAGCACACTGACTTGTTTTGCAACTGAAGTCTCCTCATGATTTCTTAAAATTCTGTCCACCATTCTCATCATTCATCTTTACATCAGACAACACATCACTGTCTTTGTGTGTGTGTGTGTGTGTGTGTGTGTGTGTGTGTGTATGTATATATATATATATATATATATATATATATATATATATATATATATATATATATATATAAAATAACTCTTACCTTTCGATGATTTTTAGTTTTAGTCTGATTTTGGTCTTATTTCTCCAGTTCTCTTATTTCCCTCCTACTCATCTTCTTTCTCTCACCACACCTCACCTTTGCTTTCACACCATGATTATTCCCCTGTCCTTGCTCACACTTGCTACTCCCTCTAGTTTTGAAACCTACAAGAAGAGCTCAAACCCCTAACACATACACAATCTACTTCCATGTGACAGGAACAGGCCGGTTTGTTCTTCCTAATCTTTATTATCTTGTTCGATATAAAGACTTCCAGTTTCATCCATGTTCATCTAAAATGCAGATGATTCTGAGGATGATGTGGAATAAATGTCAGGCTTGGAGCATGCGAGGGAGTGCTGTGAGGTGCTGTCTTCTGGATAAGACATGCCTATTTATTCTCATTACACCCTGATTGTATTCCCCTCACTCTAACTCTCCTATTCCCACCCTCCTATCATCTTCCATCCTCTTCCTCCCCCTAGACCTCTGACAGGTGGGGTCCTCTTTTCCTACCCTCTGAACACAGCCTATTAGGTCTCATCAGGATACCCTGCACCCTTTTCCTCCGTGTTCCTTAGGGAATCTTTCCCAAGGGCACCAGAGTTCATGTCATAGGCTGTCCCCTGATCTCCTGCTCTGATTCCCCATGTGGAAAATGAGATGTTCATTGGCTTCATCTGAAAATGGCATCTAGGTTCTCTGCTGGCAATGTACTTGGTTGGTACATGAGTTCATGCAGGCCACCCCTCCCAGTCCAGATCTTCCAGCCTTGATAGTCCCCTTGTGCAGCTCATGACAAACACTCCCTGCTTTCCTGTCCTTCCATCCCCTAAATCTTCCTTATAACTCACAGCTCTTTTCCCAAGTTCTGCCTGGGTGTCCTAGTGTCTGTCCCAATCCTCTGTTGAGTGGAGTCTCTAAAGGTCATCTGTGTCACGGCCACAGCTCAAAAGTCTCTATTTTTTAAACTTTTCCATTTCCATGCTGACATTTAGCTGGGCAGAGACTGTTGTTTTTTTACAGAAACGTGTGATGGATAGTTCCTTCTAATTTCTCCCTCAATGTTTTTTCAATATATTTTATTTTTATTAAGTGATCAAGTCTGGGAACACCAGAGTTCATGTTAGAGGCAGTCTTTGCTCTCCCAACAATGTTGGAGAATAAGGTGTTTATTGGCTCTATTTGAACAGGGGATCTAGGTTTGGTACATGAGTTGTTCTTGGTTGGTGCAACAGTTTAGAAAAATGCAAATAGATCCATATTTATTACCCTGCACAATAGTAAACTCCAAGCAGTTTAAAGATCTTAAGATAAAACCATACACACTGAATCTGCTAGAAGAACTCATTGGAGCAGGAGACAACTTCCTCAACAGAATACCAACAGCTCAGATTCTAAGGTCAACACTTAATAAATGGGACCTCATGAAACTGAAAGTCTTATATAAGACAAAGGACACTGTCAATAGACCAAAACAAAGTCTACAGACTGAGACAATATCTTCACCAACCCTATATCCAACAACGGACTAATATCCAAGATATATAAAAAACTCAAGGAGTTAAGCACCACTAAACCAATAACAGAATTAAAAAATGAGGCATAGAGCTAAACAGAGAATTCTCAACAGAGGAATATTAAATGACCAAAAACACCTAAAGAAATGTTCAACATCCTTAGTCATCAGGAAAATGTATATAAAAACAACTCTGAGATTCCATCTAACACCTTAGAATGGCTAAGAACACAAACTCAAGTGACAGCACATGCTGGTGAGGATGTGGAGAACAGGGAATACTCCTCCATTGCTGGTGGGAGTACAAACAAGTTCAAATACTTTGGGAATCAATCAGGCACCTTCTCAGAACACTCAGAATAGTGCTACGTTAAGACCCATGCATGAGAATGGGGAAGTAGAAGGATCCAGAGGGTCCTAGAAACCTACAAGAAGACCATAAAGGCTGACAGGTCTGGACCCAGGTGTTCTGCTTAAACTACTGTACCAACCAAGGACAATGCATGCAGTAAACTTAGAAACCCTATTCAGATCTAGGCAATGAACAGCATATTCTTTACAGTTGTTGGAGAGTGGAGACTGACTCTGACATGGACCCTGGTGTCCCCTATTTGACCACTTCCCCTTGGTGTGTAGGCCTGATGGCACTCAGAGGAAGAGTATTCAAGCTACCAGGATTGGACCTGACAGGTTGTGATCATATGGTGGGGGAGAAGGTCCCCTTCTGTCTGAGACCTAAGGACTGGGAAAATGGTTAAAGAGGGAGAGAAAGGGAAATGGGAAGGTTGTGTGAGGGGATAATAATTGAGATGTAATCTGAATAAATTTCTTAGCTTAAAAAAAGACCCAGCCATACCACTCCAGAGTATATAACAAATGATGCTCCACCATACAAGGGCATTGGTTCAACTTTGTTCATAGCAGCCTTATTTGTCATAATCAGAATCTAGAAACAACCTAGATATCCTTCCACACAATAATACATAAAGACACTTTGGTGTATTTACAAACTGGAATAGTAATCAGTTATGAAAATCCAGGAAATCTTGAAATTTGCAGAGAAGCAGATGGGAGAAAGAAAATCATCCTGATTGAGGTAACCCAGATCCAGAGTGGTACACATTGTATATACTCGCTGGTTAGTTGATGTTAGCCGAATATAGATGTTAGAGACTCCACCCATCTGGGGAACAGGACAGATGTTGTGCCTCTCAGATGGACCCTGGGTGGAGTGTTGAGAGTGGTATGGAAGAATGAGTCGACAGGAGGACCTATAGCACCCAAGAACTCCACAAGGAGATCAAGATGCCTGTGGATCTAGACATTGGGGGGTCAGCATGATGATTTTAAGTATTTATCTGAGGGGAGACTAAAGAGATTGTTTTTGCTGACATAGAGGTTGGCTCACATAGTCACCTGTCTTTTAGGGATGCCATATCTGAATAGTAGTCTCACTACCTCCTTATCTGCTCCATCTGGCCATCTGTCTTTCTGTCTCTACGTATTTTTATATCTCTTTCCTTTTCTATTTAAAGATTGAAGCACATCATCAAGCCAGACTCCTTAATAAGATTACTGCATTAGTGAGGGAAGGGAAGGCCAACTGTTCACAATACTGCATAAAAAGAAGTAGCATGCAACCAGACATGAGAGTTATGGTAACTGAAGCCATCAAAAGGACAGAGCAGCCTAAATGATGGCCAGAAGTGGATAGGAGGCTATGATTGAGAACAAGGGATTGCAGGGCTTTCCTCCATGCTCTGGTAATGTAAAGGAACAGGGAAGGGAGAAAAGTGTCCAAACTAAGCTGTTCAGTCCGAACTGAAGTACTTCCACCAATTTTTATTTTTTATTTTTGCATTGGACATCCCATATATCTTGTCCCTTATTCCTTTGCACAAAACTTCATTTTTTGTGTGTCAGTGGTGGAGAGAGATACTGATACTGGGATGACAGCTAACCCCTGTAAGTTCTGATGGACACCTACCACTATGTGTGCCCCATGTCATTTGTTCATAATACTTTGCAGGGTTTTGAAAGTTACTAAAAGCTCATTGAGTAGAACATTAAAAACCTGCTGTTCCAATTTTCTGAATAGCTGCTTGTTTACCAACAGTGTCTTCCTTCCACCACAAATTGGAGTCCTTTAAAGCCTGATGAGTTTTTGATGAATTCTGGAGTCAGCCTTATCTTATTGTTTTTTTTTCCTCAAGAGTCCTCTGAATACTCTGTAGCTGTTTGCTTTGGGCACATCTTAGGTTATTCTTGGAATCTTTAAAAAAAAATTTTTTTATTAATTTATTCTTGTTACATCTCAATGTTTATCCCATCCCTTGTATCCTCCCATATTCCCTCACCCCATTTTCCCATTATTCCCCTCCCCTATGACTGTTCCTGAGGGGGATTACCTCCCCCTGTATATGCTCATAGGGTATCAAGTCTCTTCTTGGCTACCTGCTGTCCTTCCTCTGACTGTCACCAGATCTCCCCCTCCAGGGGACATGGTCAAATGTGAGGCACCAGAGTACGTGAGAAAGTCATATCCCACTCTCCACTCAACTGCGGAGAATGTTCTTACTGTTGGCTAGATCTGGGTAGGGGCTTAAAGTTTACTGCCTGTATTGTCCTTGGCTGGTGCCCTAGTTTGAGCGGGACCCCCGGGCTCAAATCTACCTATCATAATGTTCTACTTGTAGGTTTCTAGGACCCTCTGGATCCTTCTACTTTGCTATTCTCCCATGCTTCTCTAATTTAGAATTCCAATAGGATGTCCTCCCCTCTGTCCCAGTTTCCTGGTAAGTGAAGGCTTTCATGGGACATGCCCCTTGGGCTAGTATGCAGATATAAATGAGTATATACAATTTAATTCTTTCTGCTTCTGGGTTAACTCACTCATTATGATCATTTCAAGCTCAATCCATTTATCCACAAATTTCGGGAATTCCTTGTTTTTAATAGCTGAGTAGTATTCCATAGTGTATATGTACCACAGTTTCTTTATTCATTCTTCTACTGATGGACAATTGGGCTGTTTCCATGTTTTTGCTATTATGAATAAGGCTGCTATGAACATGGGTGAGCCAATTTTCTTGTTGTGTGCTGGAGCATCTTCTGGGTATATTCCAAGGAGTGGAATAGCTGGGTCTTGAGGAAGCCCTATCAATGGTTATTGACAGTTTTGCTGGGTAAAGTAGTCTGGCCTGGCATCTGTGGTCTCTTAGAGTTTGCAGGATCTCTGTCCAGGCTCTTCTGGCTTTTATGGTCTCTTCTGAGAAGTCGGGTGTAATTCTGATAGGTTTACCATTAAATGTTATTTGGCCCTTTTCTCTTGCAGCTTTTAATATTTTTTCTTTGTTCTGTATATTTTGTGTTTTGATTATTATGTGACAGGCAGTTTTTCTTTTCTTGTCAATTCTATTTGGTCTTCTGTGGGCCTCTTGTATGTTTATAGGCATCTCTTTCTTTAGATTGAGGAAATTTTCTTCTATGATGTTGTTGAGAATATTTTCTGGGCCTTGGAGTCTGATATCTTCTCTTTCTTCAATGCCTATTATCCTCAGATTTCTTCTTTTCATGGTGTCCTTAATCTCTTGGATGTTTTGTGTCAGGAGTTTTCCAGATTTGTCATTTTCTTTAATGGTTGCTTCAAGATCTGTGATTGTATCTTCTAGACCTGAGATTCGTTCTTCCATCTCTTGGATTCTGTTAGAAAAGCTCACCTCTGTGTTGCTCGCCTTCTTCTCTGAGGTCTCATGTTCTCATTTTTCTCCTGTCTGTGTGTTTATCATGAGTCCATATTCATTTTCAGATCTTGAACTGATTTTTTTATTTCTGTCATCTGATTGTTTGTATATTCCTGAGTTTCTTCCATTGGCTCTTTATAGGTCTTCAGAGCTTGAACCGTTTTATTGATTTCTTTCATCTGGTTGTTTGTTTTTCCCTGAAAATTTTCCAGTTCCACTCTATGGGCTTCCTTTATGCCTCTCACCTGTTTGGCTGCATCTTCCTGCATTTGATTATGTATTTTATTTGTTTCCTCCATTATCATCCTTATTACTAAGGATTAGAGGTCATTTTCTTGTATTTCCATTGTGTTTGAGTTCTCTGGGTTGTTTTCTTTGGGATAGCTGGGATCTGGAGACGCCATGTTGTTTTGGTTTTTTTTTTTTATTGCGTATGCTTTTTCACTGTCTTTTAGACATCTTGCCATCTTTGTTTTGTTGGGTAGCTTCCAGAGTTGGATGGAGGGAGTCTGATGATAGATACACTTGTTTTCTTATGATTTCCCTAGGCTGGTGACTCTAATGCTTCACTGTTGTGGATGTTAGGAGGTTAGCCCTGTTGTTTTGGACTCTCACAGCCAGTGATCCTCAGCTCCCCTGTGCTGTGGATCCTGTAATTGTTCTGGGTCTCTGAATGCGCAATGGGTTAGACCAAGGTATCCACAGCCTTCTGTGTCCCCTGCCAAGTCCAACCGAGAACACTGGGCCTGAACCACGGGCAGAACTCAGTTAGATAATCAGGGCCTGAACCATCTGTCGAGCTCAGCTAGGGATTCTGGGCCCAAAAATGCCACTGGTGCTGCTGGTGCCGCAGGTGCTGCTGCCTCTTCCACTGCCGCTCTGACCCGAGAAAATCCGTGCTCCTCCAGTGTGCAGGGGCACGCAGGTCCTTTGTACCCTGATCCCTCCGAACCGTGGAGCACTCCCGCTGCTGTGGTGTGGGGACCTTTGTGTTCCTGGCTCAGAAATCTGTGCAATTCCCTGAATTGTTCACTGGAGCATCCAAACACGGTCCACACTGCTTGCCGCCATCTTGGATCTCTATTCTTGGAATCTTAACTTCTCAGAAGCTCTGGGCATATCTAATTCAATGTCTTGGAGACAACTTACTTAATTACCTAATGGATCTTCCTGCGAAGCATAGAATCTTAGAAGTGTTCCTCTCAGTGTCCTTCCCTCTGCTTCAGTCTGTCAATCTTTCTTCCGACTCTCAGAGCTTCTACAAGATATTCCTCTCTTCTTTGTATTTATCTCACATGAAGCATTACTTTACAAAGAGATACATTTCTAACATGATTTTGATAAGATTCATTCTCTTAGCAAATATATGAATAATATGGATAACATTTTATTCAACGATATGATTTAAATGATCAAGGACTCATATCTGAGATTTTTAAATTTACATTTATTTTAAGAAATGTATTCACTTTACATACAAATTGTAGTTCCCTCCCTTCATCTCGTCCTGGTCCCACCCTCCCTTCTTCTTCCTCCCTATGCCCTTCCTGTAGTCCTCAGCAACAGGGATCCCTTTTCCACTACCAAACGACCCCAGGCTAACAAGTCTCACCAAGACTGCCTGCATCCTCTTCCTCTGTGGCATGGCAAGACACCGAGTCTTGGGGAAGTGCTCAATGAGCAGGCCACAGAGTCCATATCAGGGACAGTCCCTGTTCCCCTTAATAGGAGATACATATGGAGTCTGAACTGTCTATCAATGACATCTGAGCAGGGGGACCTAGACCTTCTCTATGCGAGTGAGAATTAAGCATCCTCCTTAGGGTCCTCCTTGTTAATTAGCTTCTTTAGGTGTGTGGATTATTTTATGGTTGTTCTGTATTTTATGGATAATATCACTTATATACTGAGTATATACTGAGTGTGTCCTCCTGAGTTACTTCACTCAGGATGATCTATTCCAGCTCCATCCATTTGCCTGCAAATTTCATGATGTTCTTGGTTTTGATAGGTAAATAGTATTTCATTTTGTGGATGTAACTGAATTTCTTTATTCATTCTTTAGTTGAGGGACATCTTGATTGTTTCCAGTTTCTGACTATTACAAATAATGCCACTATGAACACAGTTGACCAAATGTCCTTTTCCGTATATGCGCAGGACTTGTATAGCTGGGTCTTGAGCTAGACCTGTTAGCAATTTTCTGAGAAAGTTCCAGGTTGATTTCCAAAATGTTTGCACAAATTTGCACACCCACCAGCAACAGAGGAGTGTTTCCTTATCTCCACATTCTCACTTGAGTCTTTGATCTTAGCCATTCTGATAGATGTAATATAGAATCTCAGTGTCATTTTGATTTGCATTTCTCTGATGGCTAAGGACATTCAACATTTCTTTAAGTGATTCTAGGACATTTGATATTCCTTTGTTTAGAATATGACTGAGTTGCTATCACATCTCCTGCCCAGAGTCTGCCTACATGCTGGTGTTGATCTGACATGTCAAGAGTGCCTGGAACCTGGAGAACCACTTCAGAGCTGGCATAAGACCAACCTGAGCCGAGCGGGCCAAGAGGAGGCTGTGCACAGAGGGCAGATGCTGTGAGATGCTGGCTAAGAATATAACATCTTCCCCTTCATGAAGAAGAGAGCAATAGGACCCTCTGGACAGTCCTGGATGCCACTGACCTGATGTGGCTGATGGTTGCCAGGAGCTGGCACATCAATGAGTGACACTATGGAGATCTAACTGGTCCTAATAAAGCAGAAACTATTGGTATGCATGGTGAGGCACAGGTGAAGATCTGGAGGCAATCTTACTATGTCCTATTACATCCTAGGTAGTGGGACATCCCTTCTACAGCAACATCAGTAAGGACTGCAGGCACGCAGACCTTACTGACGATCAGCTACCTTCCTGTGAGTCCCTGAATGACCCTATTTCCAGAGCAATTCCCTTTTGTAATGAAGAAATTGTCTCTGAGATCAAGGAGGTCTTGACTGTTGCCCACGCCAACAGCGTTTGTGGCATTGTAAAGCATATGTAGGGTCCCTCAGAAGAGGTCATCATGTAGGTGAACCAGCTGAGCAGCATCCCCATCGTCTATGAATTGGACAAGAACTTGAAGTCCTTGGAGCCCATGCAGTTCATGGGAGATGAGGAGACCATGCAAAAAGCAATGGAAGCTATGGCTGCTCAGAGTAAAGTTCTGAAGTGAAGGCAAGGAGGCTGACTACTACTCTAGAACAGCCTGCCTGCCAGTTTATGCCTAATGCATCCTTCCCCAAGACCTGTCACACTGACTACATATTCAGGATCTTAACTTTAACTTGTCACTGCTGATGGGACCCTGTGGCTCCCATTTCTATTTTAGTATTCTATCCCCTGCACCCATTCCCATCATAGATTCTAGCCAGAATAACACCTTTGATGGTGCAGGTTCTTGATTCTCATGCAGGGACAGCTCCTCTTACCAGGAGAGACAGGAGCTAGTGATCACAGCCTTTGTTTACTAAGAGTCTGCTTAGGAAACGGTCAGGGAAATGCATGATTACACTTTCCTGAGAACTGTTTAAGAAATAACAATGAAGTTATACTGAAAATTTCTTGGAAATTGATTTTTTTCTGTATGTTTTATTATAGATTATACAGATTGTTTGCGTTTCCTTGATAAACTCTTCTCTTGCATTGTTGAGTTTTGAATGCCCGGTTGATTGTAAAAGATGACAAAAATCATGATGTCATCTGTAATAACAAATTAAACATAACTTTATAAAAAGTACTGGGTTTGGCCCTCGGAGAATAGCACGCAAGTAACAGACATGAGAGAGTAATGTAGAGTGAGACAGACAGCAAGAGAGATACATAGATGGGGAAAAGCAAGCAAGAAGAGAGTTAGGAAAAAAACAAGAATATGCAAAACTCTATTTTTAATGAAAAAGTGACTTTTATCACTACCTGCCTGTATGTGAGACTTTTGTGCCACTAGGACTGGGATGTCTAACACTGAGTGTTCTGCACAGCATTTGTCAGTACTGTAGTGGAACCACGTTCATAGGTCAGGCCATAGGGACCCATTATTGTCCATCCACATTTGCTTCTGTTTTTTCCATTACTAATTGAAATCCATACCATTATCAGTTAGGATTTAATTTTTATTTCTCTGATGATTAGAGATGTGAGTCTTTGCAACTTCTTCTACTCAAATACATTGGTCCAGGTGACTGATACAAATCAGGATGGACGGCAGAATGATGTGCAAGTAAGAGGACATGATCTCTTTGTCATCATTTGGATTCACACCTCACACAAGTGATAAAAATGAATTGATTTTGAGGAAAGAAGTGATGCTGCACTCTTATATGACAAACAATAGGCTAACCATTGACATTGATATGTTGGAACACACTATTAATCAAAATGTGGAATGTGATTCTGAAATATCAGCCTTTGAGTTAAGCCCTCATATATACCACACAAGAGCTCTAGCACTGCTGAGCTGCTTCTCTAGCACATGGATGAGCTATCATAATGTTTCCTTTTGCATTTGATGCAAGTCTGTTTTCAATGGCCTAAACTTCACATTGACCTGGGTGAGCTTGGAACACATTTTATCAGTGACACCAGCCATCACAGGGATTTATAAGTGGCTAGATCACTGAAGAAAGTGCACATTCCTCCACCCATAGGTAACTGCCACTAATACTCTAGGAAGGGGTAGATCTCATGAGTCCTTCTTTTAATGGCAAAATGTTGCACCACACTTTTACAGCCTCCTTTCCTTCCCTGCTTTCTGCTCTGAGTGTTAGAACAGTTCATCAAGATGTCCCCCTTATGGCCAAAATACTCCATTATTTATTCCTGGCATTTTCATAGAGAACGTCTATCAGTGGATTGGTTACATGCTGCCTATGGCAAATTGGGGTTCAATAGCCACAGGTAACTACTTTTATTGGGGTTCTCAGTGATGAGTCCCTATCTGTGACATCCACACATTTTATTAACAGTTTGATAGCTAGGGCAGCCTTGGGTCTAATGTTCATGCTTTGTGCTTTGTCTTTAGGGTTTGGAAGATCCTGACATCTTCTGACTTCTTATTTGTTCCATTCTTAATCCCAAACACCCCTCTGAATTATGCTGGGTCTCTTTCCTCTGCCTAAGGTCTCTGTACTCTCAAGCGTCCCCAAGTGTCTTAAGGACCTTGTCCTGGTGTCCAAGGCAGAGTCTCTTCTGCCTGAGTGATGCTCTGTTGTTTGATTAGTTAAGAGGGCTTTTGTATTTACATATGTCACAGTAGATGACAACATTTTTTTATATTCAGACCCTTCAAAGATTACTACATAAGAACACAGGAGTTCCATAAAAAACATGTCTGTATCATGAAGATGAATTCAAGATCTTTATTAACCTGTGTTCCTGCTGTGGGGTGATTCTAAGTTCATGAATCCTTCACACCATCTGCTGGTCTCTAGCAGCCTTGCAAGGAGGTTTATGTCTGAGCTTGCAGTTAATCCTCACTCACTGCGTGTCTTACACAGTAATAGGTGGCTGTGTCTTGAGTGTTTAGACTGTTCATTTGCAGGTACAGAGTGCTCTTTGAATTGTCTCTGGAGATGGTGAATCGGCCCTTCACAGAGTCTGCATACAGCCTTTCATCACCATTACCACTGCTAATGCGTGAGATCCACTCTAGCCCCTTTCCTGGAGCCTGGCGGACCCAGTGCATGTAGTCATTACTGAAGGTGAATCCAGATGTCACACAGGAGAGTTGTAGGGAACTGCCAGGCTGTACCAAGCCTCCTCCAGATATCACCAACTGCACCTCACTCTGGACACCTGCAAACAGAGAATCTGGTCAGCAAAGTGTCCCACATATTTAGTGACCCTCTCAGCCAAGTCCTCTCACATTTCCAGTGTCTCTGGTTTTTCATAAACTACCTTTTATAAGAGCAACCAGGAAAACCAAGCCCAGTCTCATCTCCATGGTGAATGTTCTCAGTGCAGAGCAGATCACTGGGAGGCCGACCTGGGAATCCAGGGCTGGGCTCCTCTGTCAGGCTGCAGGGACAGGGCTGGGCTGCTTTTTATCACTAGAAGGAGTCATAATTTGCATATCTTCTTGCTGTTTATTAAGTTCTTGTGCTAGACCTCTCAGCCAAACTGGTCTTCAGTGTATATGCTGGAGTGTTGAAGAACATTGATGACATTTATATTGAGACAGTCTGGTTGAAAGTTTAAGTTGTAGGTTCTCTGTCCTCAATCTTTATCTTTTGTGGTCATAAATGTTGATCGTCACTCTTAATCTAGGTGACACAACAGTGAACATTAAATCACGAACATACTGGGGACTGAACTCATATCTTCAGGCTTGGTTGCAGGTGCGTGTTGGGAACTGATCCTGGGTATTCTGTAAGAAGACCAGGTACTCAGTATTGCTGAATCAAGTTTATTTTTTAAATATTCTTAACGTTTTATTTGTTTTTTGGTGAATTTCACATTATGCACCTGAATCCTACTCTTCTCTTTTTTCTTTCATATCTCTCTGCCCTTGTAACTCCCCTAAAAGAAAAAAATCTCATTATGGATGCTATAGTAAATTTTGTCTACACTTCTTTATTTGCAAATGTTCCTTGTAATGAGTCTCTTGTCTGTTTTTCTGAGTACTGCAGAAGGTGAGAAGCTGACACAGCTCTTCTGCTATGAAGTCCTTGCTCACCCACAAACCCTGACCCCAGGGACACCTTTGTTGTGCTGCTTAAGAAACTAGCCATTCAAATACTCAAATTTTACTAACAGTGAGATGAAGGGACAGCTTTCCTGCTTTCATGACTTTGAGGCTAGGTTAGAGCAATGTGCCCCTCAGGTTGCACCATGGCATATATGTCATAGGTATTCTTTACCCAGAAAACAAGCCAATTCAAGCTGAATTCAAAGAAAAAAGGCAGTTTTATTGGGCCAAGGGAATCTCCATGAAGACATGGAGATAGGTGTGAGGGAAGAGATCATATGAACACAAGGAGAGAGAAATTTAGGGAGAGGGAGAGAGAGAGAGGGATTTACCTGTGGGGTGAAAAAAGTCCAGCCCTTGGGCTGAAAAGTTCAGAGTAGAGGGCGGGGTATGCCAGCCATACTCTATACGTCTGCATGCTGGGAGAACCTGGAGATGAGCTCTTCTTTGGTAAATGATAGTGGCACTTCACCCTCTGTTTCTGTGTCTGAAAACCAACAACATCTTTAAAGCAAATTGACTCTTCCTCTCCAGAAAACTTTCTAATCCTACTTCCAAGAGTTGTGGGACAATGCAACTGGACTGACAAAATGGAAACAAAGCAAAACAAAAAGTAGAAGAAAACATTTTTGAATAGATAGGGAGGAGTGTATGTATGTATGTATGCGTGCATGCATGCATGTGTGTGTGTGTGTGTGTGTGTGTGTGTGTGAATATGATCAAAATATGTTTGTGGATGTGAAGAAGAATCACCTCCATAGGCAAATGTATATGAATGGCTAGTTGTCAAGTAGTGGTAATTCTTGAGAAGAATTAGGAGGTAAGACTTTGCTAGATTACATGTGACCTTTTGCTCAAGGGGATGAAATTTTAAAGTGTAGACTCCTGGCACAATTTATGATACTCTATTGTGCCTGAAGACAGAAGCTTAACAGAGTTGTCCTCTGAGAGGTTCCACTCAGCAGTGGTTTGAAATAATTGCGAGGAGTATAAAATATAGTGACTCTTGTGGAAAAGAGAGGAGAAGGAGAAAAGGACCTGAGGGTACAAGAGCTTCACAAGAACACCAACAGATCCTAGTAACCAGGGCCAGAGGGCCTTGTGGAGACTCTTGTGGAAAAGAGAGGAGAAGGAGAAAAGGACCTGAGGGGACAAGAGCTCCACAAGAACACCAACAAATCCAAGTAACCAGGGCCAGAGGGCCTTGTGGAGACTGATGCACCAACCAATGACCATGCATGGACTCGACCTAGGCTCCATAAACAGATTTAGCCAATGGGCAGCTCAGGCTTCAAGTAAGTCCTTTAGGAAAGAAGGGCTATCTATGACATGGGTTCTGTTTTCTTTTTTCTCTTTTAGTTTTTTTTAAAGACAGGGTTTCTTTGTGAAGACCTGGCTGTCCTGAACTTGCTTTATAGCCCAGGCTGGCCTTGAACTCACAGAGATCCACCTGCCTCTGCCTCCAGAGTGCTGGGACCAAAGGGATATGCCACCATACCCAGCCTGTTGCCTTCTTTTTGATCACTTCCCCCTGCCAGGACTGCCTTTCTGTGCCACAGGGAAAGAATACACACTCAGTCCTGATTTGACCTGATGAGCTGTGGTAGGTGGATGGCAGAGGCTCCCTTAATCAGAAGAATAAGGGAGGGCAGATGGGAGAAGATGAAAGGAGAGTGGGACTTGGAGGTGAGGAGGGTGGAGGCTATGACTGGGAGGTAAAGTGAAAAATGAATAAGTTAACAAATAAGGGGACTAGTCTGATGCTAAATGGAATAAACAGGTGGTGAACTTAGGGCAAGACTTCACTCAGCTATGCTTCCAACCTGTGAAAGGGAATTAAAGAGAAGCTTAAGAAGTCAAGGGACATGCTTGAAAAGGGGCCACATTCCATCCCCAACAATGCAGTAGAAATTGGGAGCTTGAGCCAAATGGTTCTAGCTTTAGAGCCACGTCACAAGAAAGGATCTGCGGAATCTCACTCCAAAGCTAAGGAAAACTGCTGAGGCCAGCCATGTGTCAAGAGCTGTGCGTAGAGCCCCAGAGGGGCCATTGCATGCAGCTATGAAGGTGAAGTCTGAACTGTGTTGGAGAACCCATGGTGATGGTGGCGCAGAGCCAAGAGATACCTGCCAAAGCAGATGAAGACTGGGTGTGGATCCAATCTAAGAGGGAGAAGTGTGTTACACCAACAAGGGGAGTTGGAGGTCTGCAGGGGCTTTGACTTCAGACATGGAGATACAGTTTAGAGTATGGTCTGTTTCGTTGAAGTTTTACTTTGGCCCAGAATTTCCTCCCTGTGATCACATTCCTCCATGTCGGAATGGTAATGTATATTCTGTGCCACTGTATGTTGCAAGTATGTGATATGTTTTAGATTTTGATTTTACAAGAGGTGCAGTTAAGAGCTTTCCATGAGTATCAGAAAAGACTTGGAACATTGGACTTTCAGACAATGTTGAAACTGTGATAGATTGCAGGGACTTTTGAAGATGGACTAAACACATTTTTCCTTGCAATATGGTTATCACCCTTTGGGTGAGAGGAAGTGTAAATAAGAATTGACTCCACGGGCCCTTATATTTGAACAAATAGTCATAAGGATTGGTCGCATATGAACAGTATTAGGAAGTGTGATCTAGTTGGAGTACATGTGGTCTTGTGGGCAGAATTGTACCACTGGTGGTGGCGTTTGAAGTGTCAACAAACAAGCCAGGCACAATGGCTCTATCTCACTTTCCTCTTGCCTGAGGTTCTCTATATGGAAATGTTAACTCATTTGAAGTACTACCTCTGTCTACATGCTGCCAGGCTTCCTGCCATGAAAACAACCGATTAAACCTCTGGAAATATAATCAAGCACCAATTAACTGCTTTAAAAAATAAGAGTTTTTGTGGTCATGGTTTCTCTTTATACAATGGAACATTAAGACAACATTTAATGACCGTCTCAAATAAATATGAAAAATATTATTTAAAAAGTAATAACAAGAAAGAACTAAAGGGATATAGACGTCAAACTCTATCTACAAAGAGTGTTAGATGACAAAACCTAAAAGAAAAGCATTCTGGAAACTTCTCAAGGCTGAAGTCTTACTTGTAAACCCATACACAACTTTGTCCAAGCCCGTTCTCCCTTCCTTGGCTACTGCCCAATCAGTCTCATACATACAGGATTAAAGTCTATGACGTTAAACGCTTCCCATAACTGCTAAGATTATCATTGCATTTCTGTGCCTGAAACACAGTCTCACCCTGTAATCCTGTGTTCACCTATGTTCTCATTCTCAGGCATCTCATTGCTACACTGTTGTGACAAAAGGTTAATGGGAATGCCTGTGCTGTTTATCCTTAATCAAATCAGTGGATTCTTGCTCAGGTGTTTGGGGCTCTCTGGGGCCATATTTGATCCTATTTTGCATTTTGCAGAATTGCATTCAAACTGAGGGAACCCAGAAGATTGGAGACATGCACAGCCTAGGAAGACAATTTCAATGGTTATGAGAGCAGGTGTGTCTCAGCCCATCAGGGGAGACTACAAGGCGTTTGTTTTCCATATGCATTCCTATCTGTGTACAATGTATTTACTTCTTTGGGCTGTGCTTAGTGAAGAACCATGTCTGGATCCTTCCCTGTCCATGATCCTGCCCTTTAACCCCACATCTGTAACAGGTAAAAATAGTACCTGTTTTTTTTTTCATTAGTGATATTATTACATACTTTTTTAGTTTTGTCAGTGGAGAATCAATTCCAAACACAAGGCTGTTCCTGAGCTCGAGGAAGGTCTAATGTTGGGAATTTGTTATAAGCAAGGTTTTTACTGACTCTGGTGATGCGGCTGAGGAATCAAAGGTCACTCTCTCTCTCTCTCTGATTCTCTCTCTCTCTTTGTGTGTGTGTGTGTGTGTGTGTGTGTGTGTGTGTGTGTGTGTGTATGTGTTTGATGGCATATCCCCATGAGCTGCTTCAGGAGATGGGTTTCTTTGTTTCTGGGGTCACAGTAACAATTCTCTATGTAGCTCCCAGTAACACATTTCTTTGGTTCCCCATCACAGAGGTCAGCAGCAGAGGTCTCAGATGACAGTTTGTTTCTTCTTTTCCTTGTGGTGACATATCCCAACAGTGCAACTTAATGGAGAGCAGATCTCTTTTGTCTTACACTTGAGGGCATAGCCCGTCATAGCATGGAAGTCAGCACAGCAGGAAGTTGAAGCAGATGGTGTAACCCACCTGTAATAATGAAGCAGGAAATGATGAGCACTGGTAGTCAGCCTGTGCAGCCTCTGCCAAGTCTTCAGTGGATCTGAGACATCTGAGAGGAAGTGGTAACAATTTTGGTCATATGACAACAAAAATTCCTATCCCACAATCTTTTGGACAATTACCTCAGTATTTTTTAGAGTAACCGACATTGTTTTAAATGCTTTTTCCATGTTTGAATGATTTTCCTGCATGTATATCTTTTGTTGAGTATTTTTGTGTGTATGTTCATAAGGGAGATTGGTCTCAAATTCTCCTTCTTTGTTTGGTCTTTGTGTGGCTTAGGTGTTAAGGTGATTGTGGCTTCATAGAATGAGTTTGGTAGAGTTTCTTCTGTTTCTTTTTTTTTGGAATAGTTAGAGGAATATTGGTATTAGTTCTTCTTTGAAGTTTTGGGTAGATCTCTGCCCTGAATCCATCTGGCCCAGGGTTCTTTTTGTTGGGCGACTATTGATGACTGCTTCTATTTCCTCAGGGGATATAGGATTGTTTAATTTGTTTGCCTTATCTTGATTTAACTTTGTTAAGTGGAATTTATCAAGGAAATTGGCCATATCCTTTAGATTTTCAAAGTTTTTGGCATATAGGCACCACGAAACCCAATAACCCAATTGAAAAATGGGGCTTGGAACTAAACAGAGAATTCTCAACAGAGGAATATCAAAGGGCTGAGAAACACTTAAAGAAATCCTCAACCTCCTTAGTCATCAGGGAAACTCAAATCAAAACAACTCTGAGATTCCATCTTACACCCATCAGAATGGCTAAGGTCAAAAATTCAAGCGACACCACATGCTGGTGAGGATGTGGGGAGAGAAGAACAGTCCTTCATTGCTGGTGGCAATGCGAACTAGTACAGCCACTTTGGAAATCTATCTTGTGCTATCTCAGAAACCTGGAAATACGGCTTCCTCAAGACCCAGCTATTCCACTTCTTGGAATATACCCAGAAGATGCTCCAGCACACAACAAGAAAATTTGCTCAACCATGTTCATAGCAGCCTTATTCATAATAGCCAGAACCTGGAAACAGCCTAAATGTCCCTCAGTAGAAGAATGGATGAAGAAAGTGTGGTACATATACACTATGGAATACCACCCCATATGTTTTGTCCCTTATTCCTCTGTACAAAATCTTCATTTTGCAAGTGTCAATGGTGGAGAGAGATACTGACATTGGGATGACAGCTAACCCCTGTAAGTTCTGATGGACACCTACCACTATGTGTGCCCAATGTCTTTTGTTCATACTAAAAGCCCATTGAGTAGAACATTAAAAATCTCCTACTCCAATATTCTGAATAGCTTTTTGTTTACCAACAGTGTCTTCCTTCAACCACAAATTGGAGTCCTTTAAAGCCTGATGAGTTTCTGATGACTTCTGCAGTCAGCCTTATATTATTGTTTTTTCCTCATGAGTCCTCCAAATACTCTGTAGCTGTTTGTTTTGGGTACATCTTACATTATTCTTGGAATCTTCTCAGAAGCTCTGGGCAAATCTAATTCAATGTCTTGGGGACAACTCACTTAATTACTGAATGGATCTCCCTGACAAGCATAGAATCTTAGAAGTGTTCCTGTCAGTATCCTTCTCTCTGCTTCAGTCTGTCAATTGTTCTTCAGACACTCACAGCTTCTACAAGATATTCCTCTCCTCTTTGTATTTATCTCACATGAAGCGTTACTTTAAAAAGGGATAAAATTCTAACATATAATTTTGAGAAGATTCATTCTCTTAGCAAATATATGAATAATATGGATAATATTTTATTTAACAATATGATTTAAATTATCAAGGACCCACATGTGTGATTTTTAAATTTACATTTATGATTTAAAATGTATTCACTGTACATACAAATATTAGCCCCTCCCCTCATCTCCACTTGCTCCCACCCTCCCTTCTTCTTCCTCCCTATGCCCTTCCTGTAGTCCTCAGCAACAGGGATCTCTTTTCCACTAACAACTGATGCCATGCTAACAAGTCTCATCACGGCTGCCTGCATCCTCTTCCTCTGTGGCATGGTAAGGCACCGAGTCTGGGGGAAGTGCTCAATGATCAGGCAACAGAGTCCATATCAGGGACAGTCCCTGCTCCCCTTAATAGAGGATACATATGGAGACTGAAGTGCCTATTTACTACATCTGAGCAGGGGGGCTATATCCTCTCAATGCATGGGCCCTTTTTTGGTGCATCAGCCTCTGCCACTCCTCCTTCCTGGGCTCAGTCTGGTTGGCTTTCTTGGCCTTCTTGTGGAGTTCCTGTACCGTCTGGGTCATTCTATCCCCCACCCACACTCTTCTGTATGACTCCTTGTGCTCTGTCAAAGTTTGGCTGTGAGAATCAGCTTCTACTTCAGCTTCTGGAGGTATTGGATGGAGTCTTTCAGAGGACATGTATGGTAGGCTTCCATCTTGTTCCATCTCTTCAAATGTTTCCAGGGTCCATTCACTTTGTGCTTCTGAGTAAGAATTAAGCATCCTCCCTAGGGTCCTCCTTGTTAATTAGCTTCTTTAGGTGTTTGGATTATAATATGGTTATTCTGTATTTTATGGCTAATATCACTTATAAGTGAGTATATACCAAGTGTGTCCCCCTGGGTTATTTCATTGAGGATGATCTTTTCCAGCTCCATCCATTTTCCTGCACATTACATGATGTTCTTGATATTGTGTTCATCATAGATGGTGAGGGTAGATTTTAAGAGGTATCCCTGGACAATATCTGTGTTTTCCCTTAACTGTGGACATGCATGTGAAAACATCATGATATGCTGAATACAACTAGGTTCAAACATCACTTGACTATAATAGTGTAGGAATGTTTCTAAAAATACAAACAGAAGAAATATAAACCAATTAATAACATCTCCCTTGTGGTTGTCAGATACATTGAACTGTAGTGAAGTTTCTTGATAAATGTTAACTAAATAATGTATTTTACCTTATTAAATTATACCAACATTTAATTATACCTATATTTTCTAAAATATTAAAAGTGGTTTACTACATTACTACTTATTCCACTGGTAGATTCATAATTATAATGTAGTCTATGATTTTTTAATTCCTGCATATTTTGCATCACTTAGAATACTTTAGAGTTATCAATATTTTTCAGCTTTTACCTGATAACTAAACAATTTGAAAAGTCTATAATTAACTCAAAGAACTACCTAGTAGGAATAGTAATAGTGTTATTTAATATGGTCTCAGAACACGACAAATTTCAGGTTACCAGGCACTGCTGAACTTTATTTTCACATCTGCTCAGATGGAAAAACATCACTCACCTTATCTGTGACTATCTCTCCCTGACCAACAGAACTGTTGGGGCCTTCAGTTATTTCTATAAAATCTATGTACTGAAACATCACACATAATTTATAAACTAGTTATTTACTTTTGTTTAGTTGGCAGTTACACCAATGTGATATTTCCTCATGGTCAAACGGAATTAGGGAAAGAGCATCACAGAAGTCATGCCTGCTTATCATTTGCTATCAGGGGACACACTATAAGGACACTCATGCTGGTGCTTTTGATTGAGGTGGAGTGTGCCAGGATTCTGTGTCTCATCACCTGCCTATGTTTTCTTTATAACTCTCTAGGACTAATCAGAAGACATAATCAAGAGGAGGATTTCAAGGGCTAGCCACACACCATTGCTACTTCTGCTCTACTCCAGAGGAAAATACTTGTCTGTGATTACTTGTTTAAAAACTTACAAGTCTATGGATATTTAGATGCTATGGTGGAGCACAGTGTAAGAATGTCAAGAGTATGTCCTATAATTTCTTGGTCAAATGGATATGTTTGAGATTTAGAAATGTGTGTTCTTGGCTCTGGATCATTATGGGGTCCTCTGGGTGCAGAAGAATGAAAAAATGGAGATTTCTGTTTCCAAACTAGCTTTGAAAATCCCAATATCTCAAGGAAGCTTAAGTCTTTCTATCACAAGTGCTAAAATGCAGAGGCTGAATTACAGAAAATTCAAAACTGTCAAACTTTCTTACAAAAATTCCAATCAACAAGTGCTACAATTTCAGTCTCTTTAAAAAATATAAGCATATTCAGTTATACACATATACACATGTATATTCAGATATATCACATCATATATGGAAATATAGGATTTTATATATATCAATATGTTATAATTTTAGCCATATATGTAATTTTTATGTTTCACAAATATGAGTATATAATCATGCCTAATATATAATTATATAATTCTACACATGCACGATATATAATTATATAGGATTTATATGTTCCATACATATGCACATAAAAGGTTACATATATATGTATTTATATGGAACATAGTAAATTATATAACATTTAGTCTGATAACAGGAAGTAACTGAATAGCCTAGATCATTTGTAGGTAAATAAATTCTTCTAGTGCGTCAACAAAACATAAGTTTGTTAGAATATGACAGTGGAGAGGGTGTCTAGAGGATTGCATTGGCTGGGAGAAGAAACTCTTGTTCGTAGTATTGAAATATATGTTCCTGCAACACAGCATTGAATTTCCTAAATGAAGTGACCTAGAAAGTCCATGCTTGACTTCAGCGCCCTCTGCTAGTTTGAGCATCCCTGTAGAAAGTTTTTTGTGCAGGCTCATAGTGGAGTTCCCTCACTGTGTCTCTGGCACAGTAGTACATGGCTGTGTCCTCAGTCTGCAGACTGCTCAGTTTCAAGAAGACCTGGCTCTTGGAGGTGTCTCTGCTGATGCTGACTTGGGATTTGAGAGCTGGATTATAATATATGCTCCCACCACTCCATATACCACCCACCCACTCCAGACCCTTTCCTGGAGGCTGCCGGACCCAGTGTACACCATAGCTGGTTAGTGAGAACCCCGAGACAGTGCAGGTGAGAGACAGGGTCTGTGAGGGCTGCACCAGGTCAGGTCCTGACTCCTTCAGATGCACCTGGGTCCGGGCACCTAGGGACAAGAACATAACCATCAGTCACACATCCGATAGATGACCAATCCAGGTCCTTCTCCTGAAGCCCTGAAACACTTACAACTTGGAAAGGTCACCAGGCAGAGGAGCAGCACCAGGACAGCCATGCTCTGATGGAGGATCCAGTGAGAAGGACATGGGGCTTCTCAGTTAGGCCTGGGCTTTCAGGCTGAGGCTGAGGGCTGCTTTGCATTGGGGGAAGTTCCTGAGAGGATAAAAGGAAGAACACAGCAAGTACACTAGTTTCACCTCCATGAAAATGTAATGCAGTTCTCCTGTTGCCATTGTTGTCTCAGACTCTTACTGCTTTTTTCTGCTAACATAAGCCTAGACCTACAAGCTTCTAGCATCCATAAATTCTAAGATAGGCCTAGAATGTTTTCATCATCTGAGACTAGCTTATACTTTCTGAAGAACTAGTAACAAAAAAAATCAGGAATCTTTTTCTTATGTCTGGATTTCAACTTCCATATAAACAGGAAATTGTATGATTCACACTGTGAATAACCTTATGAATCCATATTTCTCTTGTGCAGGCAGAAAAGTGTAACATGTCATATGTGCATATGTATATCCCTGTGACTTCCAGCAGAAGCTGAAGATGAAATTTAGTCATATGATGCACAGTGGTTCTTAGTCATTTGAATGCCATGTTAAGAATCTACTTAACGTTTTCTTGTAGTGTCAATGCCATAAATTTTTACTGTTTTCACTCATCCATGAAATCCCACTCATGGGGAAGCAATTCACAAACATTTAGTATAGGTGATTATAAATGTTTATCTTAAAGGAGAGCCAGGGGACTGACTTTCCTGTCATGTCAGAGGTCTCAGAGTATTCACCTGCATACCTGGGGATACCCTACTTGGAAATGAGGTCCTGACTCATGTTTGTTTGTGTGTGTCTCCATCTGTCTACCTGTTTGTCTGTGTGTTCTTTTATGTTTTTCCTTGTCTCTTTTCAGTTTGAAACACATTAAAAATCCAGGTTGCCAAATAAGATTACTGCATTTCGGAGGGATGGGAATGTCAGCTGTTCACAAAACCTCATAAAAAGAAGTAGCATGCGTGTTTGGGGAATCCAAGATGGTGGTGCCTAACACACACCTTTATTAGTAGCAGGACAGCAGTGAACATTCAGGCACCCAAGGACTGAAGTGAGATCCAGAAAACACCAGCACCTGTAACGCACATGTGAGAGGTCTCCAAATTCTGGCCTCTGGCCACCCAGAAAAACCACAGAAAAGACCCAAGTCCTCACAGGCTTAAGGCTAGCACTACACACCTGACTGGTGGGCAACTTCTGAAATCCCCAGGACACAGAAAGGGACTTGGCTCACAAAATTTCTAGCATCTGTTGGTCCTAGTTCCAAGCAGACATCACAGTCTGGATCATGAGTGAATCTGACCACAGATCACATAAAAAATATCAGAAGAATCTGAATGCCCAAACAACCACTGGAGATCCTGGGCAGGTGCATAAAGTCTAAAATCCCAGGGAGCAAAAAGATCCTTGGGTAGCAAAAACACCATCTGTTGGTCCAAGCTTCAAGCCAGGAACACAAGTAGATCTAATTTCAGGTCATGCAGAAAATCCACAGAAAGATCCAGTTGTCCAAACAGCCACCAAACACAGGCTCCAACAAGAGACATCATAATGGGAAGAGGTCAGCATAAGAGCATAAGTAGCAATCCGCTGGTCCATTTGATACCATCAGAAGTTAGCAGTACAACCACCACCACAAGCCCTGGAGATACTATCATAACTGATACACAAGAGAAGGATTTCATATCTGAGGTTATGAAAATGGTAGAGGCCTTAAAGGAGGAAAATAAATCCATTAAACTAGAATAGGAATGTACAAAGACAGAGGTGAAAGAATTGAACAAATCACTTAAAGAAATTAGTGATAGACAAGAAACTACAATCAAACAGGAGAAGGAAATGAATAAAAGGTTTCAAGACCTAAAAATGGAGATAGAATATATAAAGAAAATACAATATGAGATAATACTAGAAATGAAAAACCTAGGGAAGAGGAAAGGTTCTACAGACACAAGCACTAAGAGCAAAATTCAAGAGGTTGAAGAAAGAATATCAGGGATGGAGGCCATGACAGAAGAAATGGATACAGTAGTCAAAGAAAATGTTACATCTACACAGAATATTCAAAAACTCTGGGACCATCTGAAAAGACCAAACCTAAATATCATAGGAATAAAAGAACAAGCGGTCTCCCAACTGCAAGGTCCAGAAAATATTTTCAACAAAATCATAGAAGAAAACTTCCCCAACCTAAAGAAAGAAATACACATGAATATACACGAGGCCTACAGAACTCCAAATCGACTGGACCAGAAAAAAATCTTCCCACCACATAATTAAAACACTAAACATACAGAACAAAGAAAGAACATTGAAAGCTGCAATAGAAAGAGGCCAAGTTACATATAAAGGCAAACATGTCAGAATTACATCTCACTTCTCAACGGAGACTATGAAAGCCAGAAGGGCCTGCACAGATGTCATACAGACTCTAAGACACCACAGATGTCAACCCAGACTACTATACTCAGCAAATCTTTCAATCACCAAAGAAAGAGAAAACAAAATATTCCGTGACAAATGCAAGCTCAGACAGTACCTAACCACAATTCCAGCTTTACAGAAGACACTAGAAGGAAAACTCCAACACAAGGAGGGTAACATTACCCAGAGAAACAAAGGAAATAAATAACCACACATTCACAAAAACAAGAGATATGAGGTTCTCTCTCTCTCTCTCTCTCTCTCTCTCTCTCTCTCTCTCTCTCTCTCTCTCTGCCCCTCCCTCCCAATATCAATATCTTAATAATTGGAACCAATAACTATGGGTCATTAATATCTCTCAACATCAATGGCCTCAAATCTGCAATGAAGAGGCACAGGCCAAAGGTGGGCATGTTGGTGCATGTCTTTTATCCCAGAACTTTGGAGGCAGAGGCAGTCTTATAGCTGTGAGTTCAAGGCCAGTCTACAAAGTGAGTCCAGGACAGCCAAGGCTACACAGAGAGACTTTGTCTCAAACTCCCCACACAAGGGGAAACACAGGCTAATAGAATGGATATGTAAACAGGACTCATCTTTCTGTTGCATCCAAGAAACACATCTCAGCAATAAAGATAAACATTACCTTAGAAGAAAGGCCTGGAAAAATATATTCCAAGCTAATAGACCCAAGAAACAAGCTGGAGTAGACATCTCAGTATCTAATGAAATAAACTTCCACCCAAAACTAATCAAAAGAGAACAACATTTCCTACTCATCATAGAAAAAATACATCAAGATGATGTCTTAATTCTGAACAACTATGCCACAAATACAGGAACAGCTACATTCATAAAAGAAACATTACTAAAGCTTAAATCACTCATTGAAACCCACACATTAATAGTAGGAGACTTCAACACCCCACTCTCACCAATAGACAGATCATAAAGATAGAAACTAAATGGAGAAACAATGAAACTAATAGAAGTCATGAATCAAATGGACCTGACTGATATATACAGAGCTTTTCACCCAAATACAAAATAATTTACCTTCTTCTTAGCATCTAGTGTAATCTTCTCCAAAACTTACCATATCCTTGGTCACAAAGCAAATCTCAACAGATACAAAAAAAATTGAAATATTCCTTGAATCTTATCAGACCACCATGGTTTAAAGCTGGAACTCAATAGCAGCAGAAACAACAGAAAGCCTACAAACTCATGGAAAATAAACAGCTCCCTACTCAATGATTTCTGGGTAAGGAATGAAATTTAAAAAAGAGGTTAAAAACTTCCTAGAATTCAATGAAACTGAAGAAACAATGTACCCAAACTTACTGGACATAATAACAGCAGTGATAAGAGGAAAGTTCATAGCACTAAATGCCTTTATAAAGATATTGGGAGAACCATACTACCAACTCAACAACACCCAAGAAAGCTCTGGAACAAGAAGCAAACTCACCAAAGAGGACTAGAGGGCTGTAAATGATTAAACTCAGGGCTGAAAACAATAGATTAGAAACAAAGAGAACAACTCAAAGGATCAACAAATCCAAGAGCTGGTTCTTTGAAAAAAATCAACAAGATAGACAATCCTTTAGCCAAACTAACTAAAAGGCAAAGGCAAAGTATTAAAATGAAACGAAACAAAACAAAACAAAACAACAACAACAACAACAACAGAAATGAAAAGGAAGCCGTAAAAACCGACAGGGAAGAAATCCAAAGAATCATTAGGTCATACTTCAAAAACTACTTGCCACAAAATTTGAAAACCTGAACAAAATCTTTAGTTTTCTTGAATACCATCTATCAAAGTTGAATCGATGTCAGGTAAACAACTTACATAGTTATTTTTCTCCTAAGAAAATTGAGAAAGTCATCAAATGTCTCCCAACCGACCAAAGCCCAGGGCCTAATGGTTCAGCTCAGAATTCTACCAGACCTTCAAAGAAGAGCTAATACCCATTCTCTTCAAACTGTCCCACAAAATAGAAACAGAAAGAACTTTATCACACTCATTCTATGAGGCAACAGTCACCTTGATACCTAAACCACAGAAAGACTCCACAAAGAAAGAGTATGTCAGACCTATTTCTTTTATGAACATTGATGCAATTATATTCAATAAGTTACTCACAAACCAAATACAAGAACACATGAAAAATATCATCCACCATGACCAAGAAGGCTTCATTTCAGGCATGCAAATGTGGTTCTATATGCACAATTATTTCAATGTAATCCACCATATAAACAAACTGGAAAAAAAAGCCCACACAATCATCTCCTTCGATGCCAAAAAAGCATTTGACACAATCCAACACCCATTCATGTGTAAAGTCTTGGAGAGAATAGGGATACAAGGCACACACCTCAAAAAAATAAAGACTATATGCAGTAAGTCTATAGTCAACATAAAATGAAATGGAGAGAAAAGTCAGTTCAACTTCAATTAGGGACAAAATAAGGCTGTCTACTGTCTCCATATCTTTTCAATATAGTACTTAAAGCCCTAGCTAGAGAAAGAAGATCAAGAGGGATATGAATAGGAGAGGAAGAAGTCAAACTATCACTATATTTGTGGATGACATGATAGTATACATATGTGGCCCTAAAAAGTCTACCAAGGAACTGCTGCAGTTGATAAACAGCTTAAGCAAAGCTGGTGTATAAAAAAGCAACCGAAAAAAGACAGTAGCCCTGCTGTATACAAATGATAAAAGGGATGAAAAGAAAGTTAGGGAAACTCCACCCTTCACAATAGCCACAAGTAATATAAAATATCTTGATCTAACTCTAAGCAAGCAAGTGAAAATCTGTTTTTTTGTATTCACTTTTTTTTATTAATTTATTATTGTTACATCTCAATGTTTATCCCATCCCTTGTATCCTCCCATTTCTCCCTCCCCCGCCCCCATTTTCCTATTATTCCCCTCCCCTATGCCTGTTCCTGAGGGGGATTACCTCCCTCTGTATATGCTCATAGGGTATTAAGTCTCTTCTTGGTTACCTGCTGTCCTTCCTCTGAGTGACAACAGGTCTCCCCCTCCACCGGACATGGTCAAATGTGAGGCACCATAGTACGTGAGAAAGTCATATCACACTCTCCACTCAACTGTGGAGAATATTCTGACCATTGGCTAGATCTGGTAGGGGTTTAAAGTTTACCACCTGTATTGTCCTTGGCTGGTGCCTTAGTTTGAGCGGGACCCCTGGGCCCAAATCTGCCTATCATATTGTTCTACTTGTAGATTTCTAGGACCCTCTGTATCCTTTTATTTTGCTATTCTCCCATGCGTCTCTCATTAAGAGTCCCAATAGGATGCCCTCCCCTCTATCCCAGTTTCCTGGTAAGTGAAGGCTTTCGTGGGACATGCCCCTTGGTCTAGTATGCAGATATAAGTGAGTATATACCATTTGATTCTTTCTGTTTCTGAGTTAACTCACTCATTATGATCATTTCTAGCTCAATCCATTTATCCACAAATTTCGGGAATTCCTTGTTTTTAATAGCTGAGTAGTATTCCATAGTGTATATGTACCACAGTTTCTTTATCCACTCTTCTACTGAGAGACACTTAGGCTGTTTCCATGTTCTGGCTATTATGAATAAGGCTGCTATGAACATGGTTGAGCAAATTTTTTTGTTGTGTGCTGGAGAATCTTCTGAGTATATTCCAAGGAGTGGAATAGCTGGGTCTTGAGGAAGCCCTATTCCCATTTTTCTGAGATAGCACCAGATAGATTTCCAAAGTGGCTGTACTAGTTTGCATTCCCACCAGCCATGAAGGAGTGTTCCTCTCTCCCCACATCCTCACCAGCATGTGGTGTCACTTGAATTTTTGGTCTTAGCAATTCTGATGGGTGTAAGATGGAATCTCAGAGTTGTTTTGATTTGCATTTCCCTGATGACTAAGGAGGTTGAGCATTTTTTAAGTGTTTCTCAGCCATTTGATACTCCTCTGTTGAGAATTCTCTGTTTAGTTCCAAGCCCCATTTCTCAATTGGGTTATTCGGTTTGGTGGTGTTTAATTTCTTGAGTTCTTTATATATTTTGGATATTAGACCTTTGTCAGATGTAGGGTTGGTGAAGATTTTTCCCAGTCTGTAGGCTGTCACTTTGTTCTTTTGACAGTGTCTCCTGCCTTACAGAAGCTTCTCAGCCTCATGAGGTCCCGTTTATTAATGGTTGACATTAAGGACTGGGCCGTTGGTGTTCTGTTCAGAAAGTTGTCTCCTGTGCCAATATGTTCCAGGCTCTTTCCCACTTTTTCCTCTAAGTGGGTTAGTGTCTCTGGTTTTATGTTGAGGTCTTTAATCCACTTCGATTTGAGTTTTGTGCAAGGTGACAAATATGGGTCCAGTTTCATTTTTTTACACATAGACCTCCAGTTAGACCAGCACAATTTGTTGAAGATGCTATCCTTTTCCATTGAATGGATTTGGCTTCTTTGTCAAAAATCAAGTGACCATATGTGTGTGGATTCATATCTGGGTCTTCGATTCGATTCCACTGATCAACCAGCCTGTTGCTGTGTCGGTACCATGCTGTTTTAATTACTATTGCTTTATAGTACAGTTTGAAATCAGGTATGGAGATTCCTCCGGAGCACCTTTTATTGTACAAGATTGTTTTAGCTATTCTGGATTTTATGTTTTTCCATATGAAGTTCAGAATTGAACTTTCAATGTCTTTAAAAATTGTGTAGGTATTTTGATAGGGATTGCTTTGAATCTGTGGATTGCTTTTGGTAGGATGGCCATTTTTACTATGTTAATTCTCCCGATCCATGAGCAAGGAAGATCATGCCATCTTCTCAGGTCATCTTCAATCTCTTTCTTCAGAGTTTTGAAATTTTTTTCATACAAGTCCTTCACTTGCTTAGTTAGGGTAACTCCTAGATATTTTATATTGCTTGTGGCTAATGTGAAGGGTGTGGTTTTCCTAATTTCTTCCTCTGCAAACTTGTCATTTGTGTATGGGAAGGCTACAGACTTTTTTGAGTTAATTTTGTATCCAGCCAATTTGCTGAAGGTGTTTATCAGCTTTAGGAGTTCTCTGGTGGAATTTTGAGGGTCACCTATGTACACTATCATATCATCTGCCAATAGGAATAATTTGACTTCCTCCTTTCCCATTTGGATACCCTTGATCTCCTTTCGTTTTCTTATTGCTCTGGCTAGAACTTTGAGTACTATATTGAAGAGATATGGAGAGAGTGGGCAGCCTTGCCTTGTTCCCAATTTTAGAGGAATTTCCTTGAGTATCTCACCATTTACTTTGATTTTGGCTATTGGCTTGCTGTATATAGCCTTTATTATGTTGAGGAAAGTGCCTTGTATCCCCGATCTCTCTAAAACTTTAAACATGAATGGGTGTTGAATTTTATCAAATGCTTTCTCTGCATCCAAGGAGATGATCATGTGGCTTTTTATTTTCAGTTTGTTTATATGGTGGATTACATGGATGGATTTCCGTATATTAAACCATCCCTGCATGCCTGGAATGAAGCCTACTTGGTCATGATGAATGATATCTTTGATGTGTTCCTGTATTCGTTTTGCAAGTATTTTATTTAGTATTTTTCCATCGATGTTCATAAGAGAAATTGGTCTGAAATTCTCTTTCTTTGTTGAGTCTTTGTGAGGTTTAGGTATCAATGAGACTATGGCCTCATAGAATGAATTGGTAATTTTCCATCCATTTCTATCTTTTGGAGTAGCTTGAAGAGTATTGGTATTAGCTTGCACTTGAAGGACTGGTAGAATTCTGCACTGAAACCATCTGACCCTGCGCTTTTTTTGGTTGGGAGACCATCGATGATTGCTTCTATTTCTGTAGGGGAAACGGGACTATTTAGCTTGTTTATCTGTTCTTCATTCAACTTTGGCAAGTGAAATTGATCAAGAAAATCGTCCATTTCCCTTAGATTTTCAAATTTTGTGGCGTATATGCCTTCAAAGTAAGATCTTATGATTCTTTGAATTTCTTCAGTGTCTGTTGTTATGTCTCCCTTTTCATTTCTGATTTTGTTGATTTCAATACTGTCTCTCTGTCTTTTAGTTAGTTTGGCTAATGGTCTGTCTATCTTGTTGATTTTCTCAAAGAACCAGCTTTTGGTTTTGTTGATTCTTTGGACTGTTTTCTTAGTTTCTAATTTGTTAATTTCAATCCTGAGTTTGAGTATTTCCAGGCATCTACTCCTCTTGGGTGTTTCTGCTTCTTTTTTTTCTAGGGCTTCCAGTTGTGTTGTTAAGATGCTTATGTGTGATGTTTCCAATTTCTTTTTAAAGGAACTTAGTGCTATGAATTTTCCTCTTAGCACTGCTTTCAATGTATTCCAAAATTTGGGTATGTTGTTTCTTCATTTTCATTGAATTTCAGAAACTCCTTGATTTCTTTCTTTATTTCTTCCCTGACCCAGGTGTCATTTAGCAGAGAGTTGTTTAGTTTCCACGTACGTGTAGGCTTTTTGTTATTTCTGTTGTTGTTGTTGAATTGCAGCCTAAGAGCATGGTGATCTGATAGGATACAAGGTATTACTTCAATCCTCTTGTATCTATTGAGGCTTACTTTGTGACCTACTATGTGATCAATTTTAGAGAAGGTTCCATGGGGTGCAGAGAAGAAGGTGTTTTCTTTCTTGTTTGGGTGAAAGGTTCTATAGATAACTGCTAGATTCATTTGACCCATGGCATTGGTTAATGATGTTATTTCTCGGCTGAGTTTCTGTTTCAATGACTTATCCTTCAGTGAGAGTGGGGTGTTGAAGTCTCCCACTATTATTGTGTGGGGATCGATGTGTGGTTTCAGCTTTTTTAGGAGATCTTTTACAAATGTGGGTGCCCTTGTATTGGGAGCATAGATGTTCAGAATTGTGATGTCATCTTGGTTGACTTTACCTTTGATGAGTATAAAGTGTCCTTCCTCATCCCTTTTGATTAATTTTGGTTGAAAGTCTATTTTGTTCGATACTAAAATGGCTACGCCTGCTTGCTTCTTGTGACCATTTGTTTGGAATATTTTTTCCAACCTTTTACCCTGAGGTAATGCCTTTCATTATGGGTGAGATGTGTTTCTTGGATGCAGAAGAATGTTGGATCTTGTTTATGTACCCATTCAGTCAGTCTGTGTCTTTTTATTGGAGAATTGAGGCCATTGATGTTGAGATATATTAATGACAAGTGACTGTTAAGAGTCTTAATTTTGATGTTGTCTCTAGTCGAGCGTTTGTGTAGGTGTGTTTTTGCCTTGGGATAGTTATCTATTTCCTGGGTAGTTTTGGTTGTAGCTTGACCCTTTGGGATGGAGTTTTCCTTCTAGTACCTTCTGTAAAGCTGGATTTGTGGATAGGTACTGTTTGCATTTGTTTTTGTCCTGGAATATTTTGTTTTCTCCATCAATGGTTATTGATAGTTTTGCTGGGTAAATAGTCTGGCCTGGCATCTGTGGTCTCTTAGGGTTTGCAGGATATCTGTTCAGGCCCTTCTGGCTTTTATGTTCTCTGCTGAGAAGTCAGGTGTAAATCTGATAGGCTTACCATTAAATATTATTTGGCCCTATTTTCTTGCAGCTTTTAATATTTTTTCTTTGTTCTGCAAGTTTTGTGTTTTGATTATTATGTGGTGGGCAGTTTTTCTTTTCTGGTCAATTATATTTAGTGTTCTGTATGCCTCTTGTATGTTTATAGGTATTTCTTTCTTAGATTGGGGAAATTTTCTTCTATGATTTTGTTGAGAATAGTTTCTGTGCCCTGGAGTCTGATGTCTTCTCTTTCTTCAATGCGTAGTATCCTCAGATTTCTTCTTTTCATGGTGTCCTTAATTTCTTGGATGTTTTGTGTCAGGAGTTTTCCAGATTTGGCATTTTCTTTAATGGTTGATTCAATACCTGTGATTGTATCTTCTACACCTGAGATTCGTTCTTCTGTCTCTTGGATTCTGTTAGAAAAGCTCACCTCTGTGTTGCTCGCCTTCTTCTCTGAGGTCTCACGTTCTCGTTTTTCTTCTGTCTGTGTGTTTATCATTGAATCCATTTTCATTTTCATATCTTGAACTGATTTTTTTATTTCTTTCATCTGATTTTTTGTATATTCCTGAGTTTCTTCCATTGCCTCTTTATAGGTCTTCAGAGCTTGAACCGTTTTATTTATTTCTTTCATCTGGTTGTTTGCATTTTCCTGCAACTTTTCCAGTTCCACTCTATGTGCTTCTTTTATATCTCTCACCTGTTTGTCTGCGTCTTCCTGCATTTGATTATGAATTTTATTTGTTTCCTCCATTATCATCCTCATTACTAAGGTTTGGAGGTCATTTTCTTGTATTTCCGTTTTATTTGAATTCTCTGGGTGGTTTTCATTGGGTTAGCTGGAAATTGGAGACGTCATGTTGTTTTGGGGTTTTTTGCGTATGCTTTTTCGTTGTCCTTTAGACATCTTGTCGTCTTTGTTTTTGTTGTGTAGCTTCCAGAGTTGGATGGAGAGAGTCTGATAATAGATTCACTGGTTTTCTCACGATTTCTCTAGGCTGCGAGCTCAAAGCTTCACTGGTGTCGATGTTAGGGGGTTAGCCCTGTTGTTCTGGTCTTTCACAGCCAGTGATCTTAACCCCCCTGTGCTGTGGATCCTGCAATTGTTCTGGGTCTCTGATTGAGCGTTGTGTCATGCCAAGGTATCCACACCCTTCTGTGCTCCCTGCCAAGTCCAGCCAGGAACACTGGGCCCGAACCATGGGCTGAACTCAGCTAGATTCTCAGGGCCTGAACCGTCTGCCGAGATCAGCTAGGGATTCTGGGCCCAAAATGCACACAGGGTCCAACCAGAATTTTTGGGCTGGGACTACGCACCAACCTCCGCTAGGGCCTTTTGGCCCAAAGTTCGTGCTGTGGTCAGTTATTGACTCAGGGCCCGAACTGTCCACCAATCTCAGCCAGGAATTCTGGATTCAAAGTGCACACTGTGTCCAACCAGAGTCTTAGAGCTGGTGGAACCGAGAGCTCTGTCCAGCCTGCGCCACAGCAGTAGAACTGCGGCTGCTCTGAGTTAGCGCCAGTGGTGGAACCAAGTGCTCCGTCCAGACTGTGTCACTGCAGGGGAGCTGCCGCGGAGCTGAGGTGGTGCCTAGGGTGGAACCGAGTGCTTTGCCAAGCCTGCGCCACAGCAGGAGAACTGCGGCTGTTCTGAGTTAGCGCCGGTGGTGGATCCAAGTGCTCCGCCCAGACAGTGTCACCGCAGGGGAACTGCCGCTGAGCTGAGGTGCTGCCTAGTGTGGAGCTGCGCACTCCACTAAGCTTGCGCCACAGCAGGGGAGTTGTGGCCAAAGCTGAGTTAGTGCCTCGGGCATAATTGCACGTTGGGCTGGGCCAGTACCCGGGACTCTGGGGCTGAACTGTCTGCCGAGTCCAGTCTGGGTCCGAAGGCTCCACGCGACCCAAATCCTGCCCCAAGTCCCCTCTCCCGCAGCAACTCCCACTATCCACCACAACAATCGCCTCCACCGGAAGGCTATGAGCTGCAAACCTCAGCCACCACTGCTGGTGCTGCTGGTGCTGCTGCCTCTGCCGCTGCCGCTCTGATCAGAGATAATCCACGCTCCTTTTTTGTGCAGGGGCACGAAGGTCCTCCGCACCCTGGTCCCTCCGAACCGTGGAGCACTCCCGCTGCTTTGATGTTCGGACCTCGGTGTTCCTGGCTCAGAAATCTGTGCAATCCCCTGAATTGTTCACTGGAGCCTCCAAACGTGGTCCACACTGCTCGCCGCCATCTTGGATCCCGGGGTCCCATTTATTAATTATTTATCTTAGAACCTGAACTATTGGTGTTCTGTTCAGGAAGTTGTCTCCTGTGCCAATGAGCTCAAGGCTCTTTCCCATTTTTTCTTCTAACAGGTGGCCAACTTCCCAAAAGTACTCTACAGATTCAATGCAATGCTTATCAAAATTCCAACACAATTCATTACAGATCTTGAAAGAATAATTCTCACTTCCTTATTGGAAAACAAAACAAAAAACCCCCCTAATAGCTAATGCAAATCTGTACAACAAAAGACCTTTTGAAGGTATTTCCATCCCTGATTTCAAGCTGCACTATAGAGCTACAGTAACATAAACATCACCCTACTGGCATAGACACAGCCAGGTGCATGAATGGAATTGAATTGAAGACCCAGAAATAAAGCCACACAGCTATGTACACTTGATTTTTGACAAAGAAGCCAAAATCATACAGTGGAGAAGAGGGAGTATCTGTAATAAATGGCACTGGTCTAACTAAAATATGAATCTATAATTATGCATGATATAGAATTATATAATTCTACACATGCACAATGTATAATTACATATGATTTATATGTTCCATACATGTGGATATAAATGTCACATATATATGCATTTATATGGAACATAATAAATTATATAACCTTTAGTCTGTTAACAAGAAGTAAATGAATAGCTTCCATCATTTCTGGGTAAATAAATTCTTCTAGTGTGTCAACAGAAATCAAGTTTTGTAGAGTATGATAGTGGAGAGGATCTCTAGAGGATTGCATTGCCTGGGAAACAAACTATTTTTCCTAGCATTAAATTATATGTTCCTGCAACATAGCCTTGAATTTCCTAAATGGAATGATGTAGAAAGTCCTGGCTTGGCTTCAGCACCCCCTGCTGGTTTAAGCATCAGTGTAGTAAGTTTTTAGTACAGGCTCACTATGAAGTTCCCTCACTGTGTCTCTGGCACAGTAGTACATGGCTGTGTCCTCAGCCTGCAGACTGTTCAGTTTCAAGAAGACCTGGCTCTTGGAGGTGTCTCTGCTGATGCTGAGTCGGGATTTGAGAGCTGAATTATAGTTTGTGCCGCCACCAGCCCATATTACTCCCATCCACTCCAGACCCTTTCCTGGAGGCTGGCGGACCCAGTGTACATGATAGCTGGTTAATGAGAACCCTGAGACAGTGCAGGTGAGAGACAGGGTCTGTGAGGGCTGCACCAGGTCAGGTCCTGACTCTTTCAGCTGCACCTGGGACAGGGCACCTGGGAAAAGAACATCACCATCAATCACACATCCCATAGATGACATGCCCAGGTCCCTCTCCTGATGCCCTGAAACACTTACAGCTTGGAAAGGTCACCAGGCAGAGGAGCAGCACCAGGACAGCCATGCTCTGATGGAGGCTCCAGTGAGAAGGACATGGGCTTCTCAACTAGGCCTGGGCTTTCAGGCTGAGGCTGAAGGCTGCTTTGCATTGGGGGAGGTTTCTGAGAGGATAAAAGGAAGTATAGGGCAACTTTCCAGATTCACTTTCAGGTGACTGAGATTTTGTTCTTCTTAGAGCATCTTCTGAGAAATATTAAGAAGCACTTTCTGCTTCTGTCTGGTTCAAAATCCAGACCCACACTGCGGAGGCCTTGTAAACAAAACATGGCGCTGTTTATACTTAATGTGGCTGCATTCATTCAGTGCTGGCTGAACAGGGCACCCTCTCATACACGCCCCTGTTTATCTCTGTACGTTCCAGAAGAGAATTTATGGGGTGGCACTTGGCCTTTTATTGATCTGAAATCCTGCTTAATGAACTAAAATTCTTTTTCTCGTCATCAGTGGGAGTCTTTTGTTTTTACCACTACTTGTGAAAATAAATTGTGAAGAAACACCTCAGTAACATTTAGGACCTGTGATTTCAAATGTTTATATTAGAGTAGACCCAAGTGTCTGCTGTGGGTTCCATCTGACTAGATTCAGATGTTCGGCTCATTACCCAGAGACAGCAGACCTTGATACTCATCTTTGTACCTCCTGATTTATGCCAGTCTATCTTTCATTCTCTCTCTCTCTCTCTCTCTCTCTCTCTCTCTCTCTCTCTCTCTCTCTCTCTCCTTAGGTTGTAGCACATAGAAACCTAAGATCCTAATTATGAGTTTATATTAATGAGAGATGAGATTTCAACTATCACATAATTTTTAAAAAATGCTATAGCATCCAACAAGACTTGAGAGTTATATTAACTGACATAAAAATAAGCAAGATAAGGTGATGGCAAGAAATGTGGAGGAGGTCAGGCATGAACATGGGGAGCCCTATGCCTTAACGTGTTAATCACCACACAGCCCAGGAGACTGTAGAGCATTTCTCCATTTCTTTACATTGTGAGTGAAGTGGTGGAGGCAGGTCTCCCCATTATGGAGACAGCCATCTGTGGAATTTGTGATGCTCACTCACCGTATGTCCTCCACTTGTTCATCAAGCTCTGAGTGTTAGAAGAATATTTTTCCAGACACTATTCTCAGTGTTTCTCATCTGGGTTTGTCTGGTATTTACATATTGGATAAAAAGGTTTAGGAAGGATTCACAGAAATAAACACACCTTTTATTTTTTATTTATTTATTTATTTTGCAACTTTTTTTTAAATTAATTTATTCTTGTTACATCTCAATGTTTATCCCATCCCTTGTATCCTCCCATTCCTTCCCCCACCCCATTTTCCCATTATTCTCCTCCCCTATGACTGTTCCTGAGGGGGATTACGTCCCCCTATATATTCTCATAGGGTATCAAGTCTCTTCTTGGCTACTTGCTGTCCTTCCTCTGAGTGCCACCAGGTCTCCCCCTCCAGGGGACATGGTCAAATGTGAGGCACCAGAGTACGTGAGAAAGTCATATCACACTCTCCACTCAACTGTGGAGAATATTCTGACCATTGGCTAGATCTGGGAAGGGGTTTAAAGTTTACCTCCTGTATTGTCCTTGGCTGGTGCCTTAGTTTGAGCTGGACCCCTGGGCCCAAATCTGCCTATCATATTGTTCTACTTGTAGATTTCTAGGACCATCTGTATTCTTTTATTTTGCTATTCTCCCATGCGTCTCTCATTTAGAGTCCCAATAGGATGCCTTCCCCTGTGTCCCAGTTTCCTGGTAAGTGAAGGCTTTCGTGGGACATGCCCCTTGGGCTAGTATGCAGATATAAGTGAGTATATACCATTTGATTCTTTCTGCTTCTGGGTTAACTCACTCATTATGATCATTTCTAGTTCAATCCATTTATCCACAAATTTTGGGAATTCCTTGTTTTTAATAGCTGAGTAGTATTCCATAGTGTATATGTACCACAGTTTCTTTATCCACTCTTCTACTGAGGGACACTTAGGCTGTTTCCATGTTCTGGCTATTATGTATAGAGCAGCTATGAACATGGTTGAGCATATGTCCCTGTTATGTGGTAGGGCATTTTCTGGGTATATTCCAAGGAGTGGGATAGCTGGGTCTTGAGGAAGCCCTATTCCCATTTTTCTGAGATAGCACCAGATAGATTTCCAAAGTGGCTGTACTAGTTTGCATTCCCACCAGCAATGAAGGAGTGTTCCTCTCTCCTCACATCCTCACCAGCATGTGGTGTCGCTTGAGTTTTTGATCTTAGCCATTCTGATGGGTGTAAGATGGAATCTCAGAGTTGTTTTGATTTGCATTTCCCTGATGACTAAGGAGGTTGAGCATTTCTTTAAGTGTTTCTCAGCCATTTGATACTCCTCTGTTGAGAATTCTCTGTTTAGTTCCAAGCCCCATTTCTCAATTGGGTTATTCGGTTTGGTGGTGTTTAATTTCTTGAGTTCTTTATATATTTTGGATATTAGACCTTTGTCAGATGTAGGGTTGGTGAAAATTTTTTCCCAGTCTGTAGGCTGTCGCTTTGTTCTCTTGACAGTGTCTCCTGCCTTACAGAAGCTTCTCAGCCTCATGAGGTCCCATTTATTAATGGTTGACATTAAGGCCTGGGCCGTTGGTGTTCTGTTCAGGAAGTTGTCTCCTGTGCCAACATGTTCCAGGCTCTTTCCCACTTTTTCTTCTAAGTGGGTTAGTGTCTCTGGTTTTATGTTGAGGTCTTTAATTCACTTGGACTTGAGTTTTGTGCAAGGTGACAAATATGGGTCCAGTTTCATTTTTTTTACACATAGACCTCCAGTTAGACCAGCACCATTTGTTGAAGATGCTATCCTTTTCCATTGAATGGATTTGGCTTCTTTGTCAAAAATCAAGTGACCATATGTGTGTGGATTCATATCTGGGTCTTCGATTCGATTCCACTGATCAACCAGCCTGTTGCTGTGCCAGTACCATGCTGTTTTAATTACTATTGCTTTATAGTACAGTTTCAGATCAGGTATGGAGATTCCTCCGGAGCACCTTTTATTGTACAAGATTGTTTTAGCTATTCTGGGTTTTTTGTTTTTCCATATGAAGTTCAGAATTGAACTTTCAATGTCTTTTAAAAATTGTGTAGGTATTTTGATAGGGATTGCTTTGAATCTGTAGATTGCTTTTGGTAGGATGGCCATTTTTACTATGTTAATTCTCCCGATCCATGAGCAAGGAAGATCATGCCATCTTCTCAGGTCATCTTCAATCTCTTTCTTCAGAGTTTTGAAATTTTTTTCATACAAGTCCTTCACTTGCTTAGTTAGGGTAACTCCTAGATATTTTATATTGCTTGTGGCTAATGTGAAGGGTGTGGTTTTCCTAATTTCTTCCTCTGCAAGCTTGTCATTTGCGTATAGGAAGGCTACAGACTCTTTTGAGTTAATTTTGTATCCAGCCAATTTGCTGAAGGTGTTTATCAGCTTTAGGAGTTCTCTGGTGGAGTTTTGAGGGTCACTTATGTACACTATCATATCATCTGCAAAGAGGGATAATTTGACTTCCTCCTTTCCCATTTGGATACCCTTGATCTCCTTTTGTTGTCTTATTGCTCTGGCTAGAACTTCGAGTACTATATTGAAGAGATATGGAGAGAGTGGGCAGCCTTGCCTTGTTCCCGATTTTAGAGGAATTTCCTTGAGTATCTCACCATTTACTTTGATTTTGGCTATTGGCTTGCTGTATATAGCCTTTATTATGTTGAGGAAAGTGCCTTGTATCCCTGATCTCTCTAAAACTTTAAACATGAATGGGTGTTGAATTTTATCAAATGCTTTCTCTGCATCCAAGGAGATGATCATGTGGTTTTTTATTTTCAGTTTGTTTATATGGTGGATTACATTGATGGATTTCCGTATATTAAACCATCCCTGCATGCCTGGAATGAAGCCTACTTGGTCATGATGAATGATATCCTTGATGTGTTCCTGTATTCGTTTTGCAAGTATTTTATTTAGTATTTTTCCATCGATGTTCATAAGAGAAATTGGTCTGAAATTCTCTTTCTTTGTTGAGTCTTTGTGAGGTTTAGGTATCAATGAGACTATGGCCTCATAGAATGAATTTGGTAATTTTCCATCCATTTCTATCTTTTGGAGTAGCTTGAAGAGTATCGGTATTAGCTCGCCTTTAAAGGTCTGGTAGAATTCTGCACTGAAACCATCTGGCCCTGGGCTTTTTTTGGTTGGGAGACCATCGATGATTGCTTCTATTTCTGTAGGGGAAATGGGACTATTTAGCTTGTTTATCTGTTCTTCATTCAACTTTGGCAAGTGAAATTGTTCAAGAAAATCGTCCATTTCCCTTAGATTTTCAAATTTTGTGGCGTATATGCCTTCAAAGTAGGATCTTATGATTCTTTGAATTTCTTCATTGTCTGTTGTTATGTCTCCCTTTTCATTTCTGATTTTGTTGATTTCAATACTGTCTCTCTGCCTTTTAGTTAGTTTGGCTAGTGGTCTGTCTACCTTGTTGATTTTCTTAAAGAACCAGCTTTTGGTTTTGTTGATTCTTTGGACTGTTTTCTTAGTTTCTAATTTGTTAATTTCAGCCCTGAGTTTGATTATTTCCAGGCGTCTACTCCTCTTGGGTGTTTCTGCTTCTTTTTTTTTTCTAGGGCTTCCAGTTGTGTTGTTAAGATGCTTATGTGTGATGTTTCCAATTTCTTTTTAAAGGCACTTAGTGCTATGAATTTTCCTCTTAGCACTGCTTTCAATGTATCCCACAAATTTGGGTATGTTGTTTTTTCATTTTCATTGAATTTCAGAAACTCCTTGATTTCTTTCTTTATTTCTTCCCTGACCCAGGTGTCATTTTGCAGAGAGTTGTTTAGTTTCCACGTACATGTAGGCTTTTTGTTATTTCTGTTGTTGTTGAATTGCAGCCTAAGAGCATGGTGATCCAATAGGATACAAGGTATTATTTCAATCCTCTTGTATCTATTGAGGCTTGCTTTGTGACCTACGATGTGATCAATTTTGGAGAAGGTTCCATGGGGTGCAGAGAAGAAGGTGTATTCTTTCTTGTTTGGGTGAAAGGTTCTATAGATATCTGTTAGATCCATTTGACCCATGGCATTGGTTAATGATGTTATTTCTCGGCTTAGTTTCTGTTTCAATGACTTATCCTTCAGTGAGAGTGGGGTGTTGAAGTCTCCCACTATTATTGTGTGGGGATCGATGTGTGGTTTCAGCTTTTTTAGGAGATCTTTAACAAATGTGGGTGCCCTTGTATTGGGAGCATAGATGTTCAGAATTGTGATGTCATCTTGGTTGACTTTACCTTTGATGAGTATGAAGTGTCCTTCCTCATCCCTTTTGATTAATTTTGGTTGAAAGTCTATTTTGTTCGATACTAAAATGGCTACGCCTGCTTGCTTCTTGTGACCATTTGTTTGGAATAATTTTTTCCAACCTTTTACCCTGAGGTAATGCCTTTCATTATGGGTGAGATGTGTTTCTTGGATGCAGAAGAATGTTGGATCTTGTTTATGTACCCATTCAGTTTGTCTGTGTCTTTTTATTGGAGAATTGAGGCCATTGATGTTGAGAGATATTAATGATCAGTGACTGTTAAGAGTCTTAATTTTGATGTTGTTTCCAGTCGAGCTTTTGTGTAGTTGTGTTTTTGCCATGGGATAGTTATCTATTTCCTGGGTAGTTTTGGTTGTAGCTTGACCCTTTGGGATGGAGTTTTCCTTCTAGTACCCTCTGTAAAGCTGGGTTTGTGGATAGGTACTGTTTGAATTTGTTTTTGTCATAAAATATTTTGTTTTCTCCATCAATGGTTATTGATAATTTTTCTGGGTAAAGTAGTCTGGCCTGGCATCTGTGGTCTCTTAGGGTTTGCAGGATCTCTGTCCAGGCCCTTCTGGCTTTTATGGTCTCTGCTGAGAAGTCGGGTGTAATTCTGATAGGTTTACCATTAAATGTTATTTGGCCCTTTTCCCTTGCAGCTTTTAATATTTTTTCTTTGTTCTGCAAGTTTTGTGTTTTGATTATTATGTGGGGGGCAGTTTTTCTTTTCTGGTAAATTCTATTTGGTGTTCTGTAGGCCTCTTGTATGTTTATAGGCATTTCTTTCTTTAGATTGGGGAAAGTTTCTTCTATGATTTTGTTGAGAATAGTTTCTGGGCCCTGGAGTCCGATGTCTTCTCTTTCTTCAATGCCTATTATCCTCAGATTTCTTCTTTTCATGGTGTCCTTAATTTCTTGGATGTTTTGTGTCAGGAGTTTTCCAGATTTGGCATTTTCTTTAATGGTTGATTCAATATATGTGATTGTATCTTCTAGACCTGAGATTCGTTCTTCCATCTCTTGGATTCTGTTAGAAAAGCTCACCTCTGTGTTGCTCGCCTTCTTCTCTGAGGTCTCACGTTCTCGTTTTTCTTCTGTCTGTGTGTTTATCATTGAATCCATTTTCATTTTCAGATCTTGAACTGATTTTTTGATTTCTTTCATCTGATTTTTTGTATATTCCTGAGTTTCTTCCATTGCCTCTTTATAGGTCTTCAGAACTTGAACCGTTTTATCTATTTCTTTCATCTGGTTGTTTGCATTTTCCTGCAATTTTTCCAGTTCCACTCTATGTGCTTCTTTTATATCTCTCACCTGTTTGTCTGCGTCTTCCTGCATTTGATTACGAATTTTATTTGTTTCCTCCATTATCATCCTCATTACTAAGGATTTGAGGTCATTTTCTTGTATTTACGTTGTATTTGAGTTCTCTGGGTTGTTTTCTTTGGGATAGCTGGAAACTGGAGACGCCATGTTGTTTTGGGGTTTTTTGCGTATGCTTTTTCGTTGTCCTTTAGACATCTTGCCGTCTTTGTTTTTGTTGGGTAGCTTCCAGAGTTGAATGGAAGGTGTCTGACGTTAGATTCACTTGTTTTCTCACGATTTCCCTAGGCTGGGAGCTCAAAGCTTCACTGGTGTGGATGTTAGGAGGTTAGCCCTGTTGTTCTGGTCTCTCACAGCCAGTGATCCTCAGCCCCCCTCTTCTGTGGATCCTGAAATTGATCTGGGTCTCTGAATGAGCATTGGGTCAGGCCAAGGTATCCACAGACTTCTGTGTTCCCTGCCAAGTCCAGCCAGGAGCACTGGGACCGAACCACGGGCTGAACTCAGCTAGATTCTCAGGGCCTGAACTGTCTGCCAAGCTCAGCTAGGGATTCTGGGCCCAAAATACACACAGGGTCCAGCCAGAATTTTTGGGCTGGGACTACGCACCAAGCTCCGCTAGGGCCTTTTGGCCCAAAGTGCGTGCTGTGGTCAGTTATTGACTCAGGGCCCGAACTGACCACCAATCTCAGCCAGGAATTCTGGATTCAAACTGCACACTGTGTCCAACCAGAGTCTTAGAGCTGGTGGAACCGAGAGCTCTGTCCAGCCTGCGCCACAGCAGTAGAACTGCGGCTGCTCTGAGTTAGCGCCAGTGGTGGAACAAGTGCTCCGCCCAGACTGTGTCACCGCAGGGGAGCTGCTGCTGAGCTGAGGTGGTGCCTAGGATGGAACTCAGTGCTCGGCCAGGCCTGCGCCACAGCAGGAGAACTGCGGCTGCTCTGAGTTAGCGCCAATGGTGGAACCAAGTGCTCTACCCAGACTGTGTCACTGCTGGGGAGCTGCCACTGAGCTGAGGTGGTGCCTAGGGTGGAACTCAGTGCTCGGCCAGGCCTGCGCCACAGCAGGAAAACTGCAGCAGGAGAACTGCAGCTGCTCTGAGTTAGTGCCTGTGGTGAAACCAAGTGCTCCGCCCAGACTGTGTCACCGCAGGGGAGCTGTCGCTGAGCTGAGGTGCTGCCTAGTGTGGAGCAGCGTGCTCAACTAACCCTGCGCCACAGCAGGGGAGCTGTGGCTGGAGCTGAGTTAGTGCCTCAGGCAGAATTGCTTGCTGGGCCGGGCCAGTACCCGGGACTCTGGGGCCGAACTGTCTGCTGAGTCCAGTCTGGGTCCAAAGGCTCCACGCGACCCAAATCCTGCCCCGAGACCCCTCTCCCGCAGCAACTCCCACTATCCACCACACCAGTCGCCTCCACCGGAAGGCTATGAGCTGCAAACCTCAGCCGCCGCTGCTGGTGCCGCTGGTGCTTCTGCCTCTGCCGCTGCTGCTCCGATCAGAGAAAAACCACGTTCCTCCCATGTGCAGGGGCACGCAGGTCCTCTGCACCCTGGTCCCTCCGAACCGTGGAGCACTCCCGCTGCCGTGATGTTCGGACCTCGGTGTTCCTGGCTCAGAAATCTGTGCAATTCCCTGAATTGTTCACTGGAGCCTCCAAACGCGGTCCACACTGCTCACCGCCATCTTGGATCGACGAAACACACCTTTTAAAATCAATATTTTGGTCTCTTGGCTTCTTTGGACACAAAAAGGGCTATTGATAGTCTGTGGGTTTCAGTTAACTTTTCATGAACATCAAGGACATAGGACAAGATGCACAAGATACCACATGACTAGTACATTGGGTTTGGAAATATCCTATTGGTAAGGAGCACCAAGGAGTTGCATGGGATTACTTGGGCCTCTTTAGCCCATGGAAGAGGAGGAGGGTCGCTGACCGGTGGAGAACCACAAAATTCATGATATTTCCACTATGTGTCTCTTGAAAACAAACTTAGTTAAATGTACCTGGTATCTGTTGAGTTTCAAGACAATGAGATACAACAGCAGGCTCCCTACTGTTGAAGACATAGGCATTGTAAAAGCAAATGCCTGGAGAAAAATAGTCCATGAGTTTGGAAAACAGAGACCAGCAGGGTCTGCTACCATTAGGATAATTCAGACATCATCTTTCCAAGGACACGGTGCAAGGATGGGCCCATGCATCGAGCATAAACATTACAAGAACATGTGCCCCAAATTGGCTTGTGGAATCATATGAGAGACTATGGAGAGAAACTGCAGGGGAGCAACGAATGTTTTCTTGTCTGTCATTTTAGTGGTTCCACGGGTAATAAATCACATGAAAACTCAGGAAGCCATGTGTTAGTACAAAGAGGTTAGTGTATGCCCAGAGTACCTCAGTAAATTAATTATTAAAATCTGAGTAGTGTAACTTTTGTCTCCATTTTTACTCAAGGACAAGCTACATGTGATGAAACAGAAGAAGGATGTGAGAGCCATGAGCACATTCAGCCAGGCTGTGTTTATGGGACTGCCCACCTCAGCCCTTCAGACAGAGAATGCAGCAGGGAGAGGCAGTGCAAGAGTGGGATCTGGAAGTGAACAGGAAAATGAAAAACTATATTTTTAATGAAAATGCCACTTTTATCACTACCAGCCTGTACATAAGACTTTTGTTCCACTTGTAGTGGGATGCCTCACTCTGAGTGTTCTGCCTAGTGTTTGCCAGTATTGTAGTAAAACCATGTTCAGACATCAGCCAATAGGGACCCATTATTGTCCATGCACATTTGCTTTTGTTTTTTTTTTCCATTAATAAATGTAACCCATACCATTATCAGTTAGGATTTAATTTTTATTTCTCTGATGATTAGAGATGTGAGTGTTTTGCAACTTATTGTACTCAAATACATTGGTCCAGGTAACTGATCCAAATCAGGATGGATAGCAGAATGATGTGCAAGCAAGAGGACATGACCTCAGACTTCTGTGCTGTCTGATCTCTGCGTCATCCTTGGATTCAACCTTAGACAGGTGATAAAAGTGAATTGATTTTGAGAAAAAACGTGATGCTGCTGTTTTATATAAAAAACAATAGGCTAACCATTGACATTGATAGTTCAAACAACTATTATTCAAAGTGTGGAGTGAATTTGAAATATCAGCCTTTGAGTTAAGCCCTCATATCCACCACACAAGAGCTCTAGCACTGCTGAGCTGCTTCTCCAGCACCTTGATGAGCTGTCATAATGTTCCCTCTTGCAGTTGATGCAGGTCTGTTTTCAATGGCCTAAACTTCACCTTGACCTGGGTGAGCTTGGAACACATTTTATTAGTGACACCAGCCATGAAAATAAAAAAGGAAACTTATATCAAGTGGAACCTAAGAAATTTGATCTCTGACAAACTAAAATTGAGGGAAGGGTTACTATGGTTTGTGGACTGCAGGATGACAAGACTAAAAAGTTATATGGGACAGATTATTCAAAAATAAGCTGTATGAATATTGACCAAGAGTAAAATCATATCATGTTCATCATACATCGAGAGAGTAGATTTTATATGGTATCCCCAGACAATATCTGTCTTAACTGTGGACATGTATATGAAAATATCATGACATGCTTAATAAAACCAGGGCCAAATATCACTGGATTATGATAGTGTAGGAATGTTTCTAAAAATACAAGTAGAAGAAAAGTAAACCAATTAATCACATTTCCATTGTTGTTGTTAGATACATTAAACTCTAGTGAGGTTTTTAGATAAATATCAACTCAATAATGTTTTTATTTTGTATTATTAAATTTTACTAACATTTAATTATATTTAAACTTTCAAAAATGTTAAAAGTGGTTTCTTACATTACTACCTATACCACTGGTAGATGCATAATTATAATGTAGTCTCTGATTTTTTTTAAATTCCTGGAGTAGTTTGCATAATTTAGATTAATTTAAAGTTATCAATATTTTTAAGCTTTTACCTGATAAGCAAACAATTTTAAAAGTCTATAATTCACCCAAATAACTAAGTAGTATAAATAGTAAAAGTGTTATTTAATGTGGAAAAAGAATACGACAGATTTAACAGTACCAGACACTGGTCAATTTTGTTTTCATGTCTGCTAAGCCTGAATCAGGTCACTCAACTTATCTGTGACCATCTTCCTGACCAACAGAATTGTTGGGGCCCTTCTGTTATTTCTATTAAATCTATTTACAGAAACATCACACATGATTTATAAAATAGTTATGACCTTTGTTTAGTTGACACTTAACACCAAGGTGATAATTCCTCATGGTCATACAGAATTAGGGAAAGAGCATCACAGAATTCATGCCTGCTTATCATTTGCTATTAGGGGACACACTATAAGGACACTCATGCTGGTGCTTTTGATTGAGGTGGAGTGTGCCAGGATTCTGTGTCACATCATCTGGCTATGTTTTCTTTCTAACTCTTTAGGACTAATCAGAAGACATAATCAAGAGGAGGAGTTCAAGGTCTAGCCACACACCATTGCTACTTCTGCTCTACTCCAGGGGAAAATACTTGTCTTGCTTTCTTGTTTAAAAACTTACAACTCTATGGATATTTAGATGCTATGGTGGGGCACAGTATAAGAATGTCCAGAGTATGTCCTATAATTTCTTGGTCAAATGAAAATGTTTGAGATTTAGAAATGCTTGTCCTTGGCTCTGGATCGTTTATGGGGTCCTCTGGGGTAAGAAGAAGGAAACAATGGAGACTTCAGTTTCCAAGCTAGCATTGAAAATCCCAGTATCTCAAGGAAGCTTAAGTCTTTCTATCACAAGTGCTAAAATGCAGAGGCTGAATTACAGAAAACTCAAAACTGTACAAAAATTTTAATCAAGAAGTGCTAGAATTTCAGTCTCTTTTAAAAATATAAGAATATTCAGTTATATATATACACACATGTATATTCAGATATATCACATCATATATGGAAATATAGGATTTTATATATATCAATATGTTATAATTTTAGCCATATCTGTAATTTTTATGTTTCACAAATATGAGTATATAATTATGCCTAATATATAATTATATAATTCTACACATGGATGATATATAATTATATATGATTTATATGTTCTATACATATGCAGATAAAAGGTTACATATATATGTATTTATATGGAACATAGTAAATTATATAACCTTTAGTCTGATAACAAGAAGTAAATGAATAGCTTAGATCATTTGTGGGTAAATAAATTCTTCTAGTGTGTCAACAAAACTTAAGTTTGGTAGAATATGACAGTGGAGAATGTCTCTAGAGGATTGCCTTGGCTGGGAGAAGAAACTATTGTTCCTAGCATTGAAATATATATTCCTGCAACATAGCATTGAATTTCCTAAATGAAGTGACCTAGAAAGTCCTTGCTTGGCTTCAGCGCCCCCTGCTGGTTTGAGCATCAGTGTAATACATTTTTTGTGTTGGCTCACTGTGGAGTTCACTCACTGTGTTTCTAGCACAGTAGTAAGTGGCTGTGTCCTCAGTCTTCAGACTGTTCAGTTTTAAGAAGACCTGACTCTTGGAGGTGTCTCTGCTGATGCTGAGCCGGGATTTGAGAGCTGAATTATAGTCTGTGCTCCCACCACTCCATATTTCTCCCATCCACTCCAGACCCTTTCCTGGAGGTTGTCGGACCCAGTGTACACCATAGCTGGTTAATGAGAAGCCAGAGACTGTGCAGGTGAGAGACAGGGTCTGTGAGGGCTGCACCAGGTCAGGTCCTGACTCCTTCAGCTGCACCTGGGACAGGGTACCTGGGAACAAGAACATCACCACCAGTCACACATGCCATAGATGACATACATGCCCAGGTCTCTCTCTTGCAGCCCTGAAACACTTACAGCTTGGAAAGGTCACCAGGCAGAGGAGCAGCAGCAGGACAGCCATGCTCTGATGGAGGCTCCAGTGAGAAGGACATAGGGCTTCTCAGCTAGGCCTGGGCTTTCAACCTGAGGCTGAGGGATGTTTTGCATTGGGGGAGGTTCCTGAGAGGATAAAATGAAGAACACAGCAAGTACACTAGTTTCACCTCCATGAAAATGTAATGCACTTCTCCTGTTTCCATTGTTGTCTCAGAGTCTTACTGCTTCCTTCTGCTAACCTAAGGCCAGACCTAGAAGCTTCTAGCATCGATGAAATCTAACACAGGCCTAGAATATTTTCATCATCTGAGACTAGCTTCTTAGAAACTTTCTCTCTCACCTGTTCTTTCTGAGTACTGGGCTGCTGGTTCAACTCACTTGTTCTGGCTCAAACTCTTCTCCCAGCTGATGTACTTAATCTAGCTTCTCTCTTGGCCTGGAATTGCTTTGACTGGCCTCAAACTAAGTCATCAATCTGCTCTAATCTCTGGCTTCTTCTCATTTTCTGGCTCATTCAGTCTTCACCTGAGTTCTCTCTCTGCAACACACCTCTTTAATACTGTCCTGGCAAAACCGCCTACTACTCCAAAAAACTGCCTCTTAAGTAGCTTCCCTTTCCACTCTCTTCTTCTTAGGGTTGGGGGTATTTTTTTCTGTCAAATCTTCTCTGATTCATCAGCTTCTCTGTGACTCAATTAGACATCACTTTTAAACATGGGTGCTTCCTTCTACAAACTAACTGTACCTTTGTTTGTGATTAAAGACATGTACCACCACCATACCTGTACCTAAGCTTCTCTTCACCCGATACTTGCTCTATACCAGCCTGGCCTTGATCTCTGATCTGTTTGCCTCTGCCTCCTGGATTAAATGGATGTTTCTATTCCAGATGGATCACACAGACCAATAAGGTCTTTGGATGTGATCTCTTTTCAGAACAGCCATGTTCTGAATGAAAATTCCTCTACAGTTCCAAGTGTCTGAGATTTGCCCTGTGTTTTCTAGAGCAACTGGTAACAAAAATCAGGAATACTTATGCTTCTGTCAATATTTCTACTTCCATATAAACAGAAATTGTATGATTCACACTGTGCAGAACCTTAACTGGGTCCATATTTCTGCTGTGCAGGCAGAAGAGAGTAGCACATCCTCAGTGCATGTGTATGTTCCTGTCAATTCCAGCAGAAGCTGAGGATAAAATTTAGTCAGATGATGCACATTGGCTCTTAGTCATGTGAAAGCCAGATTAAGGAACTACTTAAACTCTTCTCTTAGTGTCAATCCTCCTCTTTTCACTCACCTAGGAAATCTCACTTGTGAGGAAGCAATTCACAAACATTTAATATGAGTGATTCTAAATATTTGTCTGACAGGAGACCCAAAGGACTGAGTTTCCTGCCATGTCAGTATTCACGTGAGCACCTGGGGACACATTACTTGGAGATGAGGTCCTGATTCACATTTCTTTGTGTCTGGCTCCATCTGTCTGCCTGTTTGTGTGTGTGTACTTTTTTGTTTCTCCTTGTCTCTACAGTTTGAAATGCATTAAAAATCCAGGTTCCTAAATAATATTATTGCATTCCTGAGGAATGTGAATGTCAGTTGTCCACAAAACCTCATAAAAAGAAGTAAAATGTGGAAGTGATCCAAGATGCTGGCACTGAAGACACACCTTGTTTAAGTAGGATGACAACAATGACCATTCATTCACCTAAAGACTTAGCTGAGGCCAAGAAAACACCAGCACCTGTAACTCACAGGTGAGAGGTCTCCAAATTGTGCAGAGCACAGTTGAGTCTTGTCTCCAGCCACCCAGAAAAAGCACAGAAAGGACTCAGGTCCTCATGATCATAAGGCTAGCAGCACACATCTATCTGGAGGGCATCCTCTGGCTTCTGGGCTCATGTGCTCTTACCTGCCTGGTGAGAAGCTTCTGAAATCCCCAGGGCCCAGAAAGAGTATTGGCTCACAAAACCATTAGTGCCTCTGGCTCCTACTTCTGAGCAGATACCAAAGTCTGGAACATGAGTAGATCCTACCATAGGTCACCTAAAAACCCAACAAAAGGATCTGCCTTGCCAAATAAACACCGAGGATCCCGGACAGGTGTGCAGAGTCTGAAATTCCAGGGGGCTGAAAGCCTCTGCTTACAAAAACACCAATATCTGGAGGTCCAAGCCCTGAGCAGACACCACAGTTGGGAACACACATAGATCTATCCTCAGTTCTCTCAGAAAACCCACAGAAAGCTCCAGTTTGACAAACAGCCACCAGGCTCCTGGGTTTTCCTGACTGAGGAACAGCATCTGAAATCCCTAGGCACAGAAAAAGCCTTGGCTCACCAAAACACCAGTGTTGCTTGGTCCAAGCACCAGGTAAACAGCATAATCTCAAACACAAGTTGATCTGACTTCATGTCACCCAGAAAACCCACAGAAAGCTCCAGGTGTCCAAGTAGCCACTGAACATAGGCTCCAACAAGAGACATCAAAATGGGAAGAGGCCAGCAGAAGAACACAAGCAGCAATCATCAGGTCAATTTGATACCACCAGAAATCAGTAGGGTCACCATGACAACAAGCCCTGGAGATCCTATCACAACCAATGCACAAGAGAAAGATTTCAAATCTGAGATTATGAAAATGATAGAGGCCTTAAAGGAGGAAAAATCCCTTAAACTAAAATGCTTTTCTCTCGCCACACCTCACCTTTGTTTTCACACCATGATTATTACCCTGGCTCACACTTGCTACTCCCTTAAGAAATCTTCCATTCCTAGCATTCCAATTCTAGTTTTGAACCCTACAAAAAGAAGCCCAAACCCCTAAAACACACAATCTACTTCCTGCATGTGGTAGAACAGGTAGGATTGTTCTTCCCAATCTTCGTTATGTTGTTTGATATAAAGACTTCCAGCTTCATCCATGTTCATCCAAAATGCAGAAGATTCTCAGGAAGATATGGAATAGATGTAAGGATTGGAGCAGAAGAAAAGTAAACCAATTAATAACATCTCCCTTGTGGTTGTTAGATAAATTGAACTCTAGTGAAGAGTCTAGATAAATATCAACTCAATAATGTTTATATTGGCAATGCAGCATTTCAAATGTGGGGGCAGTAGTTGTGACCTGAGCAGCAGAGCAGGAGGCCACATGAGCTAGCGGGGAACAAGCGGCAAAGATGAGATTTACTATGTAGTCCAAGCTTAAATGTGTGATCCACCTGACTTAGCCTTCTTAGTAGCTTGGATTATTCCACAGCACCTGACTATTAATAATATTTTAAAGCTGAGAACATCTGAATTCCTGCCTCTTTTGGATAAAGGTGGTTAAGGAAAGGTGTCAGAAAAAGTTCTTTCAAGATAGTTTTGAAGACATTAAGAAGCAAATGAAGGAGAAAAGGAATAAAAACTTGGCAGAGATTGGCAGGTGCAAGTCCTTTATTGTTGCACCATGCCAAGTACCCACTAACAGTTCTACACTGCTGAAAAATTACCAAGAAAACAACAGGTTGTTAGTTTTGGCTTTGGAAAATGAAAAATCCAAAGTGAGAGAAGCCCAGGACATCATCCTAAACCTGAGGAGAGAGTGTTACTATCTTGCATGTCAGCTGTATACACTGAAAGAGAGGCTAACTTCCCGATAGCATGGAGAAACTGTTCAGAACCAGAAAGGATGACCCTCAGAAGTGGTCCCAATAATGACAACATGCCCAGGGACTTTACTGTGAAGACATTACAGCAAACTACTCTTGAAGAAACTAACTGGTCTTTTCAAACTGAAGAGCCAAATCCTACTGTTTCTCCAGACACATTGGGGAGCAATTGTGATTCTGGTAAAGTCGAGTCTACCGATAACAGCTTACCTAGGACTATGTCTTTCCATTACCAAGTAAGGGAAGATTTTAGTAATTTACGTCACTCCACTACTTTGGGGCATGAAGCCAGTCAATGGGTGGGGCAGCCTTTGGACATGAGAAGTGGATGTAAAGACCTAACCATAACACTGCATAAACTTGGAAATGTAGGACAAAATGTTGGTCTATGGAACAAAGACCAAATGAACTTATCCCCTGGACCGACTTACCCAGAAAAAAATTGCTAAAATAAAAGAAGTCATTTTACCATCTAATCCTCAACAAATGAAAAGCTAGCATAAACATGCACAAAAAAGAAGAGCAGAGCAGAAAAGAGCCAAGAAGAGATGCAAATCTAAGTCCTCATTGAAGTGTTAGGACAACAAAAGCAAAGGTAAGAAGGCTGTAGTCCCTCCAACACTGGAGGCTCTATGAGTTCCAGTGATGCTTACGATTTTAATCTGGAATAGTGTGTTCACCTTACGCCTTTCAGACAAAAAATGAGCAATGGCCCCAGTGGAGAAACTAACAGCAGCAACTGGGAAGTGAGTGTGGAGGAAGTCAGTGCCTCTGAGGACAATTCTGATGAGCTCTGCCTGCCTCCTTGCAGGGATTTGCAAGAGGTGAACAGAGAAGTTACCAGGCCTTGGTCTAAAAGAGGACATAAATTCACAGATGAAAAAGAGATGGAGGGTGTCTCGCCAACTAGAGTCACCTCACTGTAGACTAAAGGATGTCACCAACATCCTGCTGTGTCCTGTGGTGAAAATCAAGAGACTTTCTTTGTCTCTGAAAAGGAATGAAAACATCCCAGCAGTACCTCTGCCTAAACGCAGGTGCACCACCATCACAAGCTATAAAAAGCCAACACTCACTTCGCAGCTAGGAAGAGGGAACCCTTACACAGACCTGTGTTTCTTTTTTTTTCACAAATTAATATAAAGTAATATAATTATAGACATAAAATGGCATAAGACCCACATTCACGCAACAATTGTTTGTCATGTAGAATTTATTAAAGCTACCTTCTTCATTACACATGCTCACTACTATCTTTTTTTCATTCTTTAATTTTATTAATTTATTCATATTACATCTCGATTGTTAGCCCTTCAACTGTTTCTTCCCATTCTTCCCTCCCTCCCATTTCTCTCCTTCTCCCCTCCCCTATGTCTGTGACTGAGGGAGACCTCCTCCCCTTATATATGCTCATAGAATATCAAGTCTCTTCTTGGTAACTTGCTATCCTTCCTCTGAGTGCCACCAGGTCTCCCCATCCAGGGGACATCAGACCTGTGTTTCTTGAATTCTCCTATTTTCAAACAGAAAAAGAATATGAGATGTCCTAAAAGAAGTACAGAGCAAACATAGTAACTCCTTTTGTTGGATGCTGAAGAAGGTGATCCTTCTTTTTTGTCTACTAGGGTCTAGGAGACAGTTCACAATGGGCAGAACCTTCTCTTTTCAGCATCTGGGTTGAGAATGTGCCCTGGACATGTACTTTGTAATTCTGTGGATTGGTACCAACATCTAGCTTCTCTGACATCTTTATTTTTTTTCTTAAGCAGGAGAATTACAGAGTGGAAAATTTATAAAGATAGGATGTAGATCTTGCATAAATCCTTAACATCAAAGTAAGACATTCCATATGTTGGTGAGGATTCCTTCTACTATTATTAATTGTTCATGTACTGTGTGTGTGTAATCATGGTTAAGAGAAGTAATGGTTTGTGTTCTGGGACAAGGTAACTGTTGTAAACTATGAGTGAGTACACTGCCATTCCTCAGCAGAATCGTAGTATGTCATGGACCGTGGGCTAGCCCTTCATGTTATCATTCTGCAGTAGAAAAGTGTGAATAGTAAGGGCTCTAGGTTTTGATCTGGGAACAAAATATAAATAGTTTGGTTCTGAAATTTGAAAAAAAATGTTTGTATATTGCATTATTAAATTATACCAACATTTAATTATATTTAAACTTTCTAAAATGTTAAAAGTACTCCTGGAGTAGTTTACATCACTTAGAATACTTTAGAGTTATCACTATTTTTAAGCTTTTACCTGATAAGTAAACAATTCTAAAAGTCTATAATTCACAGAAACAACTAAGTACTGTAGACAGTAATAGTGTTATTTAATGTGGGAACAGAATACGACAGATTTGAGGCTACCAGGCACTGCTGAACTTTGTTTTCATGTCTCCTCAGCCTGAATCAGGTCACTCAACTTATCTGTGACCATGTTCCTGACCAACAAAACTGTTGGGGTCCTTCTGTTATTTCTAAGAGATCTATTTACAGAAACATCACACATGATTTATAAAACAGTTATTAATTGTTGAGTTGGTATTTGACACCAAGGTGATATTTCTTCATGGTTAGACAGAATCAGGGAAAGAGCATCACAGAAGTCATGCCTGCTTATCATTTGCTATCAGAGGACATGCTATAAGGACACTCATGCTGGTGCTTTTGATTGAGGTGGAGTGTGCCAGGATTCTGTGTCACATCACCTGCTTATGTCTTTTTTATAAATCTCTAAAACTAATCAGAAGACATAATCAAGAGGAGGATTTCAAGGACTAGCTATGCAACATTGCTACCTCTGTTCTACTCCAGAGGAAAAACTTGTTTGCGCTCACTTTTATAAAAACTTACTTTCAGTTATACGGCTATTTCATTAATATTTTTTTGGACACAGTGTTTGAATGTCAAGAACATGCTATTTCCTTGGTCAAGTGGAAATGTGTGAGAATTATTATGCTTGTCGTTGGCTCTGACATATTTTTGGTCTAACTAATCTGTTTAAAAAGTTTGCACTGCTCATCCATGTAGGTTGGTGCTCAACTTCACCCACATAAGTATGGCAGTGCATCTATTGCTTTCCGAAAGGTGTGGAATTTTAAGATTCACTGTCCTGATCTCATGGTTTACAATCCACTCAATTTGGCCCTGAATCTTTTTCACGCAGTACTGGTGTCACTAGAAGAGTTTTCAGGGAAGCCCACCCTCAGATGAGCAGATTCTCTTTTCCTTTTTAACGCTACTCAAGTTCATTAGCATGGGTCCCACAGCCAACAATGAACCTCTGAATGACACTTTTCCAACTCTCATCAGAGACACCAGTTTCTTCCTGTCAGCAGCACCAGATTTCAGGAAGAGCAACTATGGATGTTTTGTAAGCTTCAAAACACCAACAAGAACTGAACATCTTAGAATCGGCTGTCTGAGGGAAGGGTTGAGGAGAGATGGGGCATGGACTGTAGCTGACACCAGCTGGAAAGTATACACAGGTGTCTGAGAATTTCATGATTTTAGGTACATAAGACAACTGATGAAGAGTCATAATTTTGCCTTTGAAGCTTAAGGTAATTTTTACCAAGAGAAAATACACAAAATTAAATATGTCATAAACGACAACCAAGTGCATCTTTTATGGGGTCTTCTTGGTTCAGAAGAAAGAAACAATGGAGGTTTCAGTTTCCAAGTTACTTTGGAAAATCACAATATCAAAGAAGCTTCATTTTGTCTATAACAACAGCTGAAGTACAGATGTTGATTACAGAAAACTCAAATTGTCAAACTTCTTACAAAAATTGCGCTCAACAAGTGCTGTAATTTCAGTCTCTTTATGAAAAATAAGCATTTTCTGTTATATAATATACATATATATTCATATATAGCACATCATACATGGATATATAGGATTATATATGTCAATACGATGTAATTTTAACCATATATACACTTTTATATGTTCCACATATATGATTATATAATTATTCATACATTATATAATTAAATACATACACAATATATAATATATAGTGTAAGTTCTATGTATATGAATGGATATAAAAGGTTAAATACATTTGCATTTATATAGAACATATTAAATTTTCTACCATTTAGTCTGAAAACAAGACGAATCTTCATAGCTTATATTATTTGTGTGTAAAAAAATTCTTCTTGTGTGTCAACAAAAATCAAGTTTGGTAGAATATGACATTGGAGAAAGGCTCTAGAGGATTGCATTTCCTCGGAGAAGAAATTCTGGTTCCTAGCATTTAAATACATGTGCATGCAGCATAGTCTTAAATTCCCTAAATGGAGTGACCTAGAAAACCCTTTCTTAGCTACAGCGCCCTCTTCTGGTTTGAACATCCTTGTAGAAAGTTTTTTTTTTGCAGGCTCAGAGTGAAGTTCCCTCACTGTGTCTCTGGCACAGTAGTACATGGCTGTGTCCTCAGTATGCAGACTGTTCAGTGTCAAGAAGACCTGGCTCTTGGAGGTGTCTCTGCGGATGCTGAGTCTGGATTTGAGAGCTGAATTATAACCTGTGGCCCCATCACTCCACATAGCACCCATCCACTCCAGACCCTTTCCTGGAGGCTTGCGGACCCAGGTTACATGATAGCTGGTTAATGAGAACCCCGAGACAGTGCAGGTGAGAGACAGAGTCTGTGAGGGCTGCACCAGGTCAGGTCCTGACTCCTTCAGCTGCACCTGGGACAGGGCACCTGGGGAAAAGGACATCACCATCAGTCACACATCCCATAGATGACATGCCCTGGTCCATCTCCTGAAGTCCTGAAACACTTACAGCTTGGATAGGTCACCAGGCAGAGGAGCAGCAGCAGGACAGCCATGCTCTGATGGAGGCTCCAGTGAGAAGGACATGGGGCTTCTCAGCTAGTTGTTGGCTTTCAGGCTGAGGCTGAGGGCTGCTTTGCATTGGAGGAGGTTCCTGAGAGGATAAAAGGAAGTACAGGGCAACTTTCCAGATTAATTTTCAGGTGACTGAGATTTTTTGTGCTTCTTAGGGCATCTTCTGAGAAAAATTAAGACCCAATTTCTACTTCTGTCTTGTTTCATATCCAGATTCACACTGCAGAGGACTTGGAAAAAAAACGTGGGGCTGTTTATAGTTAATGTGTCTGCATTCATGCAGTGCTGGCTGAACAGGGCACCCTGTCCTACATGCACCTCTTTATGTCTGAAAGTTTCTGAGGAGAATTTATTGGGTGTCATTTGGCCTCTTATTGATCTGAAATTCTGCTTAAGGAACTAAAAATTCTTTCTCTTGCCATCAGTGGGAATCCTTTGTTTTTACCACTAATTTTGAAAGTAAGTTGTGAAAAAACACCTCAGTAACATTTAGTACCTGTGATTTCAAATGTTTATATTAGAGTAGACCCAAATGTCTGCTTTGGGTCTCGTCTGACTAGATTCAAATGTTCAGCTAATTACCCAGAGACAGCATATCTTGATATTTTTATGTCTTGAGATCTCTCTCTCTCTCTCTCTCTCTCTCTCTCTCTCTCTCTCTCTCTCTCTCTCTCTCTCTCTCTGTCTCTGTCTGTCTCTCTCTCTCCCTCACCTTAATTTGTAGCACATAAAATGCAAATTCCTAATTATAAGGTTTTATTGGTGAGAGATGAGATTTCAACTATCACATAATGTGTCACAAAAGCTGTAGCATCCAACCAGACTTGCGAGTAATATTAACTGACATAAAAATAAGCAAGATAAGGTGATGGCAAGAAATGAGGAGGTCAAACATGAACATGGGAAGCCCTATGCCTTGACGTGTTTATCACCACACAGCCCAAGAGACTGTAGAGTTTTTCCTCCATTTCTTCACAATGTAAGTGAAGTGGAGGAGGCAGATCTTCTCATTAGAGAGACAGCCATCTGTGAAATTTGTGATGCTCACCCACAGTATGTCCTCCTCTTGTTCATCAAGCTCTGAGGGTTAGAAAAATATTTGTCCAGACACTATTCTCAATGTGTCTCATCTGGGTTTGTCTGGTACTTACGTTTGGTTATAAACATTTGAGAAAGAATTCACAGAAATAAATGCAACATTTTTTCACAATGTAGGTCTCTTTGCTTCTTTGGACACAAAAAGGGCTTTTGATAGTCTGTGGGTTTCAGTTAGGTTTTCATGAAGTTCAAGGAAACAAGGACAAGTAGCACAAGACACCACATGACTAGTCCATTGGGTTTGGAAATTTCCTATTGGTAAGAAGTACCAAGGAGTTGTATGGGATTACTTTGGCCTCTTTAGCCTATGAAAGAGTAGGAGGGTCCCTGACAGGTGGAGATCAGCAACATTCATGGTATTTCCACTTTATGTGTCTCTCAAAAACAACCTTGTTTTAAAAGTACCTGTTATCTGTTGAGTTTCAAGACACTGAGATACAAAGAATCTGTATAAGCAGGCTCCCTACTGTTGTAGACACAGGCATTGTAAAAGCAAATGCCTGGAGAAATATAGTCCATGAGTATGTGAAACAGAGACCAGTAGGGTCTGCTGCCATTAGGATAATTCAGACATTATTTTTCCAAGGACACAGTGCAAGGATGAGCCCATGCATCAAGCATAAATATTATTAGAACATGTGCCCCAAATTGGCTTGCAGAATCCTATAAGAGACTATGGACAGAAACTACAGGGCAGCAACAGTGGAATCTGGATGTGAACAGGAAAATGCAAAACTATTTTTTTAATGAAATTGTCACTTTCAACACTACCCACCTGTATCTGAGACTTTTGTGCCACTTGTAGTGGGATGTCTCACTCTGAGTGATCCACACAATATTTGCCAGTACTGTAGTGGAACCATGTTCACATGTCAGGCCATAGGCATCTGTTTCTTCTCCATCCACATTTGCTTTTGTTTTTTTCCATTACGAAATGTAACCCATACCATTATCAGTTAGGATTTAATGTTTTTTCCTCTGGTTATTAGAGATGTGACACTAAGGTGATATTTCCTGGTGTTCAGATGGAATTAGGGAAAGAGCAAGGAAGATGTCTTGCCTGCATATCATTGCTATCAGGTGACACCTGTGAGAACACTCACGCTGGGTGCTTTGGATTGAGGTGGAGTGTGCCAGGATTCTGGGTCACATCCCCTGGCTATGTTTTTCTTTCTAACTCTCTAGGGACTAATCAGAAGAAAATAATCAAGAGGAAGGTTTCAAGGACTAGCTATGCACCACTGCCACCTCTGCTGTGCTCCAGACAAAAATATTTCTCTGTGCTTACTTGTTTAAAAACTTACTTACAACTATATGGATATTTAGATGTTATTTTTGGGACACAGTGGTAGAATCTTAAGATGTTCTCTATTTTCTTGGTCAAATGGAAATGTTTGAGAATTAGAAATGCTTGTACTTGGCTCTAACACATTTTTGATCTAACCAATCAGTTAAAAGATTTTGCCCTGCTCGTCCAGTTTTACTTTCACCCATGTAGCCTGATGCTCAACTTGATCCGATAAATATGGCAGTGGATCCATTGTTTTCCCAACAGTGTGGAATTTTAAGATTCACAGTCCTGATCTCATGGCTTACCATCTACTCAGTTTGGCCCAGATGCTTCATCACACAGTGCACATGTGAGTAGAAGAGTTTTCCAGGGAAGCCCAGCCTCAGATGAGCAGATTCTCTTTTCCTTTTTAAAAGCTGCTCAAGTGCATTAGCAAGGATCCCACAGACAAACAATGAATCTCTGAATGACAGTTTTCCAACTCACATCGGAGACACCAGATTCTTCCTGTCAGCAGCACCATATTTCAAGAAGAGTAACTATGGATGCTTTGTAAGCTTGAAACACCAACAAGAACTGAACATTGTAGAATTGGCTGTGTGAGGGAAGGGCTGAGAAGACATGGGGCATGGACTGTACCTGACACCAGTCTGTGAAGTAACATGGGTGTTGAGATTTCATGAGTGTGGTACATAACCTCAAACTGAGGAAAATTCAATATTGTTCCTTTGAGGTGTAAGGTAATTTTTACCAAGAGGAAATGCCACAAAATTAAATACGTCAGACAATGCAACGTAACCTGTATGCTTTTTATGAGTCCTTCGGGTTCAGGAGAAGGAAACCCATAGAGCTTCAGTTTCCAAGTGACCTCCAAACTCACCAATTTCTTTTTTCCCTTTTCATTATGATTATTCATAGTTACAACTCTCAGTTGTTACTCATCCTTTGTATTCTCCCATTCCTCCTCCCCTCCCGCTTTCCCCACTCCTGATTCCCCTCCCCGTGTCTGATGACTAGGGGGCTCCCTCCCCCTGTATGTGCTCATAGGGTATCGAGTCTCCTCTTGGTGACACGATTATCCTTCCGCTGAGTGCCTCCAGCTGTACCCAACCAAGGGACATGGTCCAAATATGGGGCACCCTAGTTTGTGGTGAAAGTCAGATCCTCCTTCTCCACGTAGTGGAGAATGTCACCGTCCATTCGGTAGTCTGGGTAGGGTGTCGAAGTTTGACTGCTATTTTTTCTGGCTGGTGGCCATGTTTGAGGAGGCACCCCAGGGCCCAGACCTGCTATGAGTTTTCCAGGACTCTGGATTCTTTATTTCTCCTTCTCCCAGGCTTCTCACACCTCAAAGTCTCAATGGATGTCCTCCCCTACTGACTGACTTTCCTGGTAGGTAACAGTTTTCATTAGGGATGTAACCTTGGACTAGTTTCATCATATAAGTGATCTATTACCATTTTAAGGTTTTTTTGCTTCTGGGTGAACTCACTTCTGATGGTAATTTCTCAGTTCAACCTCTGTGTCCCCCAATTTCGGAATGCCTTGTTTTTCATAGCTGCAGTAGCTTCCATTGTGAATTACCACAGCATGCTTTATCTATTTTTCTACTGAGGGACATGTGGGTTTCCATGTTCTGGCGATATGATTAGAGCAGCTATGGAACAGGGTTGACATAGGTCCCTATGTGTGTAGTGCATCTTCTGGGTATATTCGCAGGAGGGGAATAGCTGGGTCTTGAGGAAGCCCTAGTCCATTTGTAAAGAAAGCACCAGATAGGTTTCCAAAGTTGTTGTTCTAGTTTTGGCATTCCCACCACAATGAGGAGTGTTCCGCTTGTCTCCAATCCTTTGCCAGCATGGAGTGGTCAGTCGAGTTATTTATGGATCTAGCCATTCGGATGGGTGTAAGAGGAATCTTCAGTGTCGTTTTGATGTACTTTATCTGATGACTTAGGAGAGTTGAGCATTGCTGTAAGTTTTTTTTTCAGCGCATTTGATATTCTATGTTGAGAATTCTCTGTTTAGTTCGGAGCCCCAGTTCTCTAATTGGTATTTGGTTTGGTGAGTGTTAATTTCTTGAGTTCGTAGAATTGTTGGATATTAGAACCTTTTGTCAGATGAAGGTTGGGTGAGATCTTTTCCCATCTGTAGGCCTGGCGCTTTGTGCTCTTTACATGTCACTTGTCCGTAGAGAAGCTTCTTCAGCCTCATGAAGGTACATTTATTAATTGTTTGAAGTTAAGGCCCTGGACTGTGGTGTTCTGTTCAGGAGTTGTCTCCTGTGCATATGTGTTCCAGACGCTTCCCCCTTTTTCCTCTAGCTGGATTAATGTCCTCTGTTTTATTTTAGGTTGAGGTCCTTTAATCCCTTGGACTTGAGTTTTGTGCTTGGTGACAATAGTGATCGAATTGCTTTTTTTTCTACCTGAGACATCCCTGTTAGACAGACCAGTTTTTTGAAGAGCTGGTGTAGTTCCATTGGAAGGATTTGACTTCGTTGTCAAATCAAGTGATCAAAGGGTTGTGTATGCTTCCTGGGTCTTCAATTCATTTTCCAGTGGTCCACGTACCTATAGTGGCTGGTGCCAGTACCAACCTGCTGTTTTATTACTGGCAAATCAACAATTTTACTTAAGGAAAAAACTTCAGTTTTGTCACAAGAGGATGAAAAGTACAGAGATAAGTGCAGATCACTTCAAAGGTCAAGACTAACTTTATACAAAACTTCCAATAGCGAGTGCCATAATTTCAGCCTCTTTTTGAAAGGTAAGTATACTCATCTTATGTAGAATACACACGTATATATTCCGATAAGCACATTATATCCAGGTAATATGGACATATAGGATTATATATTTTTCACCATTATGAAGGTTATTTTGTTTCACACATATTTGGGTATATAATTATATAGAACTGATATAGTGATATACACAATATATAGTATAATTTTATAAAATTTATACGTTCAAGGTATAATGTCCAGAAAATTTTATAGATACACACATATATATATGATGCATTTTTTATATTGTACATGCACACACACCCACACACAACACACACACACACACACAGAAACACCCACAACACTCTATCAATATCAACATCCAAAAAAATTAAAAAAGGAAAAAAAACAAATAAACCATGGGTCCGTAATATATTCAACATCAATAGCAGCTATTCCCAACGAAGAGAAACAGGCTCACAGAACTGAAGTGTAACAGGACTCATCACACTGTTTGCATTCAAGAAAAACACCTCAGCAAACAAGTAAATATTACTTAGAGGAAGGGGTGGAAAAGGTATTTTTTAATTCTAGAGTTTTAAATTTTTATTATAAGTTATTCCAGATTACATCCAAATGTTTCCCATCCCCATTAGATCTTTCCTGCCCCAACCGTCCCTCCCTCTTCTGTACTATTTCCCCTCACCGAGGCCTATGAAAGAAGGGGATCTCCTCTCCTACCATATGAGCTTAGCATATCGAGTCTCATCGGAGTGCCTGCGTCACCGTCTTCCTGTTTACCCACGTGCCTCCCACACCAAGGGACAAGGAGCAGAATTGGGGACCACCAAGTACAAGGTCGGAGGACAAAAAACGGTGCGCCCACACAACTGTGTAAATGAGTGTCCATTGGCTCTATCTGAAAAAGGGGCTGTAGGTTTACGGACGGATTGTTCTTGGTTGGGGGCAAATGTTTGTGCAGGGCCCTGGGTTCCCAGATCTGCCTACCTTGAGGGTCTCCAAGTGGGTCTCCTGAACCGTCTTGGTCGTTCCCATCGCCCATTCTTTATATCACCACTCCTCATGCTCAACCCAAGTCTAGAAGTTTCCAAGCATTTTGTCTGATCTGCAGATGAGGTGAAAAATCTCTCAGAGACAATCTATGTTGGGCTTAATAAGCCTTATAAGTGATAAAACTGAATTGTTTTTGGGAGAAGAAATAAATATACTACTACTCTTTCTTTCTTGGAGGTGACAGGAGTAGCCTAACCTTCGACAGGGTGTAATGATTGAGTCAAACATATTGTATTAACCAAAATGAGGGATTTTTTTGAAATATGGCCATTGAATCAAACCGCATATATGCCCGACACAAGAAAACTTTTCAATTATACTATTTCCAGCAATAGATTAACAAGTGTTATGGAAATATTTCATGGTCAGTATGTCCATAGGTTGGACTTTTGTGGGTAGTATATTCCTCATATGGGCCTTTTAGAGTGATCTTTTAAATGCACTGTGGTACAATTAATGGTTTTGTGTAGTAACTTTAAATGCTGATTTCTGTACGCAGAGAGATTGGATGCAGCTGTACTTTGGTATTCATATTTGGGGGCTGTATTTGAGCATCTACCCAACACATACTGACTGGTTTAAAATAAAGTCCTGAATGTGCAATAGCTGTTAGCGGTAGCACAAGAGCAGTAAGAGGATAAAGAAGGATTGTTCTGCAATTTAGGAACTCTAGGGATGAAACCAGATTCAGATTGGTCCCAGCCAACACTTGAGGAAGAAACCATAACAAGGGTGAAGGGATGAGGAGGCATGATGGGTGCCATGGGCCATGTGGTCTGACATAGACCAGGCCAGTAGTTGGGTTAGACATCTGAGAATCTGCTCTGATATAGTGCTTAACTTACGTAAATATAATAATCTTGTGCAATATTTGGAGCTGGAAGTCCAAAGAAAGTCCCTTTGTACCACATGGTGTCCAAAGCAGTAAACAGAATCTGCTTAGAACACTAGACCTAGTATTACAGCCAAAAGTTTGGACATGAAATTCAATACCAATTAAGCCAGGCTAGACATGTAGGAGAAGAGGGGAATGGTGGTCTGAAGTAAACAATTGCTGCTGGTGAGGAGACAGCTGTCAGTTGAGGGCACCTGGTGGTTCTTCTGGGCAGAAAGCATGGCCACCAAACCCTCAAGAGCATAGCCCCAAGTTTGTGCAACTT